>NW_019416761.1:198784-275685 GCF_000390285.2 Anoplophora glabripennis
ATATATATATATATATATATGACACCGTTCTCTCCAAAAATAAAAGCAAGGAAAAAATACGTTGAAGGTTTCAAAGTGTTCGAATAAACGATGGCCATTTCTGGGAAAGTTTCGAAATTCATAATGGCGGCCACAAAATAGCGACTATAATGATCGAAACTACCCCAGTCTAAAGCAGGGTACTCATCTGCGCTCCGTATCTGTATTTGTATCAAGTATTGTATAGGTGCGTATAAATCTGCGCGCCACGCAACCCACGCAGTATGTGCGCCGCGCGTTCCTTGCTCGTCAAATGTTCGTTTGTAGTGCAGCGATTTGAAGAGTCTATTCTGTCGTTCTTTTTTACGGAGAACCAGGTCAGACATGGTAGGTTATATTAAGCATGTGATTGGGCATATGAAATGGTATTTTACGACATTTTTTGTTGGTCGGGATCTTTAATTTCGATAAATTAAAATAAATCTATTTTTATGAGAATATGTTTTTAAGGTCTCCACCGTTATATCTCAAAAAATAATTGTACTATCGGAGTAATTTTTTTTTAAATTAAAGCAGACACAATAGCGCTTTTAACGGTACTAATGGATTTGATAAAACTCGCTTTTTCATTCCGCTAAAAATCAGGAACACTTGAAATTTAAATTTTGTGTAATACAATTTTCTCCAATCGATAAACTTTTTTATTTATGATTTTTTTTATATACATGCAGCGAAGAAAATGAAGCCCAAACATTACATACATTTTTGAAATAATTTGCTTTTTCCTAAAGCTTATAGTTTGGCAACAAGCGATTATTTCATAGCGCGCTAAATTGATGCATGGGGCGTCCAACGTAATGTGTAATCTACATAGTGTACGGCTTGCGGGATTTGGTGTACGTACGTGCCTAATAAGCAGTATGTAATAATCATCAGAATATATTAAGTTTTTAAGACAATGGAGTGCATTATTTGTAAGAAAACTGTGCGGGATGATGACAAATCTGTGGTACAAAGACCTAGAATTCAAGATTTGTTGTCACTAATATCTAGTGCTGAAAAAAGACAAGACAATCGCGCAAAAGAAATTCTGTCAAAAAAAACGGTATTTTAAATGGCGAAATTAAAATAAAATACCACTGTCGTAAATCATATGCTAGGTTTCAAAACATTAATCTTATTATTTTGCAATCAGACAGTGCCGCCAGTCTCTCAAATTATTCTGGAACTCGGTTAAAATTGCATACTTTTGAAATGTGCCTTATTTGCTGTAATAGTGGAACTAAAAAGAAGAAAGGTTTGATATATGTTCAAACAAGTAATTAAATAATTTTAAATAATGTTTCGGTGCCCAAAGTATAATATAGGTTACCTACTCAAAAGAATATCGATTTTAAACCTACTACAATTATTTCTAAAAATAAATCTATATTTGACGTTCTTTAAAAAAATATTGTCGTCCTTCAAAACTTATTAGAATTGCCAATGCTGTCTAATGACGAAGCTTTAGAAATCGTTACAAAATTGGTTCTTTTACTGTACAAAACCAAATATAAACAAATTCAGAAATTAAATGATCTAAGAATCAAATGAGCAACAACAAACAAACCATCATGGGAGCTTCCTCCAATTGACGGCGCTTTTTACCAACTCTTTTTAAGGTAAATGTATATATTTAAATAATAAATTTCTTAGCTAATATATTATAATTAACTATTGCAGGTGTATGTTTCACCTTAAAGTATAGTACACCAGCAATACAGCAACACCATGTCGTGGTGTTGCTATATTGCTGGTGTATTGGTGTATTGCTGGTGTGTTACGAAAAACTTACAAGGATAATTTTTTTTTCCAAATTAAGCGGAGAATCCAAAAAATATTGGTTTTTAAATTTAAAGCCAATGGCGTACTAATATTTTTTTACTAAAACAATGGGGACCCCTATTTTCTCCGCCACTGGTAAAGTAAAAAAATTTAAAAATTCTCCAAAGATCACACGTACTGTGCCAAATCATTTATAAAAATTTTACGGGTGAAACCTCATCACCTACAGAAAAATTCGAAAAATATATTTTTTTTCGGGAAACTTTAACGTGCTGTATCTCAAAAAGTAAACATTTGTCAGGTATAGTTTATTTAGCAAACTAACATTATTTTTTGATAATGTATTGATTCCTGAAGTTTGATCGAGAAAAGTGGACCACCCTGTATATATGTATATTATATACATATTCGCGTGATACGTCCGATTGCAAAATATAGTTAAGATCAATGTTTTAAAACATAACATATGATTTACGACAGTCTATAAGGTATTTTATTTTAATTTCGCCATTTAAAATATTGTTTTTTTTTTTTTTTTTGACAACAAATCTTGAATTCTAGGTCTTTGTACTACAGATTTGTCATCATCCCGCACAGTTTTCTTACAAATAATGCACTCCATTGTCTTAAAAACGTAATATATTCTGATGATTATTACATCCTTATATTATTAGGCACGTACCTACTCCAAATCCCGCAAGCCGTACACTATGTAGATTACACATTACGTTGGACGCCCCATCCCATGCATCAGTGTAGCGCGCTATGAAATAATCGCTTGTTGCCAAACTATAAGCTTTAGGAAAAAACAAATTATTTCAAAAATATATGTAATGTTTGAGCTTCATTTTCTTCGCTGCATGTATATAAAAAAATCATAAATAAAAAAGTTTATCGATTGGTGAAAATTGTATTACACAAAATTTAAATTTCAAGTTTTCCTGATTTTTAGCGAAATGAAAAACCGAGTTTTATAAAATCCATTAGTACCGTTAAATGAGCTATTGTCTTCTTTAATTTAAAAAAAAATTACTCTGATAGTACAATTATTTTTTGAGATATAACGGTAGAGACCTTAAAAAACATATTCTCATAAAAACAGATTTTTTTTTTTTATTTTTTCGAAATTAAAAAGATCCCGACCAACAAAAAATGTCGTAAAAAGTGGTTTCGTGTACATGATCACCTAATTAAGAAATCGCACCATGTCTGGTTTGGTTCTACACGTTTTTTTTTATATCGGTAACTAAGCGACTTAGCGTTGCAATTTTGCTCGTCTGTTGTAATTATTCATTTTGAAGAACCTTCAGCGATTCAAAAGTAAACCCACGAACATTTTAATAGACATTTTGCATAGTAGATAATCATGTCTCTGTCGTGCGATAAAAATTACGCCGTTTTGGTGACGAGTGGTGCTTTTTTGTTAATGGCAAATTTGTGCAAAAAGAAAAGGAAACAAAGACATTGGTGGCACACTAAATTGTTTATAAAACGGAATGGTACCGAGCTTATAATGGACTTGAAGTAGCAAGAAATAAGCGGTCAATATAAGAATTTTAGTCGTATTCTTCCGACCACTTCATACTACTTGCCAAAAGAAACACTAAAGTGATATGAACGTAATTGTAGGTACTTGACCAGCCAGCAATATTTAAAAAAACACAATCATTAGTTGTGGGAGAAAATTTACATATTCTGGAACGCAACAAATTCTTATTTATAATATAAATTTTATTATAAAATTTGAATATGAAAAATTAAGAAATCGAGTTTTTCTATAGGCAAATAATTACCTATATTTATATTGTTAAACGATTTTAACTAAAGTCATCATTTCTTAAAACATTAACTACTACTTACTCTCAAGGTTGGCAATAAGTTTATGACTTACAACGTGTTAAATAATCTCTAAATATTTGTTAAACAAATTTATATTTGTATGTAGATTCGTGTTTCATACACTATTTAGGTCCTAATGAAAGTACCACACAAATCAAATGTGTTTCCTTTACATTACAGCATAGCATGTAACGACCTATAGATAAAACTGCCATACAGTAATCATTTAAATCATTAACCTATGAGTCATAGATAACTAAACAAATTTCTTGAAATGTATTTGTGACAAGACTAAATTTGTTTTATGAATAAATTTTTTTGTTAGTTTCTTAAAATCACACAAAGTAATTCATTTTTATGCACCATAAAATTTAATGGATTGATTGTTTTTGCTTTGGAATGTACAGGCTGGTCCATTTTCGATGGGAATTCAGGTTATTTCAGAAACTACTAAGGATATGATAAATTTGACACGACGTTCTCGAGCTCGATTTTCATGGCAAACTCGACTGTCAAATCAGAAATTTGCTATCTTCATTTGTTTCTGAGTTACAGGGCGTTTCTTGTTATTATAGTCACATTTTCTAACATTCTGTATCTCAGTTGTTAAATAAGTTAGAGTTAAAGTGAAAACTGAAAAAAATTGTAAAATCAAGTCTAAAATTTGTACGTTCGTCGTTTTTTTTCTTTTCGAGTTCTTATTCATTTTACAAGTTAGTATATCCTCCAACTACGGACATATATTTAAGAAAAAATTTTAAATTTTCGATTTCAGATATTTTCGACTTCTACAGCTTACACAAAGTGGATCTCTTTTTTGAAGGTGATGACGGGGCACGACATATAACTGATCACCATGACAGTATTTTGGTATCAACAATTCTGTTTCACTTAAATACTTAATAAATATGTAGCAAAGTCATCAAAATTGTATTTGTATCCTCTTTGAAAAAAAAAAAAATCTATAAATTGTCTTTTTTATTAAATAGATGTAAATACCCCCTTAACGAGATCGAAGATGGCCCCACGACACTCACCAGGAAAATTGCAAATCAGGCTTTTTTTGAAAAACATGAGAGAGCAGTAATTTGTAGAAAATTGAAAGACGAATTCGACGAAAACGAAAATATGATGGTTGTTACCGTAAAGCAACGGCGTACTATTTTATTTAGAAAAATATGCCACCGATACCGTGTATCACCGCCACTGGAGAAAGTAAATTTTAGGAAAACCCTCAGATTTTGGACAATGTTTACATAAATACTTGTGCCCAATTTCAAATTATTTCACTTACTAGTTTTTAAATTATTTAAAAAAATTAAAAATATTTTTTGAAGTTTAACACTATCTTTTTAACGAAGCGTCCTAGATAAAAACTTTATAGGAGTCGCCTTAAAATTCACTAAAGAATACTAGGTTTCATTTTTGGTCACCATTGGTGAATCACCCTGTATAAAATATTTATATATATATTTTTTTAGCGGCCTCTAGTCAGGTCGAATATTTAACTTTCTTTGTTCCAAGCTACCCACGGGTGCACACACTTAAAGTCTGGCTGTAGTGGTGAACTTAGGTCACCTCAAGTTTAGTGAAATCAACAAATACAAATATTAAAATAATAATTTAAAAAGACATTTAAATAAAAACAGAAAAAGACTAAGCGAAATAATAATTTATGATTAACTAAGCTAAAAACAAATCAGAAGTACTACTTGTATCTTTTCACTTACCAGTAAATAGAAAAATAAATTAACTAGTAGAAGCAGAGAATAGAGAGCAAAGAAGCAGCCAGCCACACAGAACACGTTCGGTGCCAAGAGTATCATAACCTTTTAAGAATTAATTTACTAAAAGAATTTGAGGCGCCGCGCGCCGCCGCCGTTCTCATGACTCCTGCAACGATGTCAACTTACAGGACGAGAGCTGACTGTTGTCTCCACTACCCAGCGTCGGGAGATTCGAGAAAAGTCGATGAAAATGGTTTACTTCGCCACAACGCCCCGTCATCCACGATTATCTCGTGTTTCATCAAGTAGGTACTTCATTGACTTCGAAACTGAAGTGATTTCCGGGATAAGCTCGGCCAGAGTAGTGAAATCGCAGCAAACGACGACTGCTTTAATGAAGAACAACATATTTAATGTGCGTATTTGGCCATTTAAAAATACCAACTAAACAAAATTTAAACTATATGTTTTATTTCTGAAAATGTTAATTATTATCACTTTGTCATTGGCATTTCTTTATTTTGAATAAGTATATTAAAAATTCCCAAGAAATTAGAAATTGTTACTTGCCTGCTCCAAGAATTAGGACTGTGGATAAACGAGAAAGACGTCGTCGAACTTCAGTCTAATATCTCCCGGTCTATATGGAAATATTTGAAACGATAGACAATAGAAATTAAGATTTTTGAAATAATGTGGATTTATTGATCACCCAAAAAAATTTTAATTTATCTATACTAATGTGATTTTTTCAATAAGCAAACATTTTTTTTGAAGAATGACTTTTTTCTAATATAAAAAAGACAGTACATATTAATATTTTTTTAAGATAAATTTAACTATAACATGTAAAACAAGTAGTGATTTTAAAACTGATAGTGTCTGAATGAATCGATTCACTTACCGGCTCTCTTTACAACAGAATTTATCAGCGAAAAAAGACTGTTGCGGAAAGAGAATAGGTACATTCGTCGAGTTACGGTAGATTCATCGAGTATAAGAATGGGAATTGTGGCAATTAATGGTGTGGTGTCGTGGAATATTGTTAGTCGTGGGAGTTAACATTATCCCTCAATATATTCAGAAGGTTGTAGACCTTCATTATCGAACTGAGCGACTGGTTCTAGCTGCATTTTTGTCTGCGATGCTGGGAGGTTAGTCCCAGCAAGGGGGTTTCAAGACTCGAACGTTTTCTCCTTCACACCAAACACATTAGACGCGTGAGATAAGAATCGTCGAAACCGTCGCTCTTCCTCCATTAATAACGAAATTATGGCTTGTTTCAAGATAATGGTCCATGTTCTAATTTGTGTAATCTAAGACGCACTTAGACACTTGCACTAGGCTTTATTTATATTTTATGAAAGTTAGAATAAAAATGTTTTTGTGTAATTAATGGGTTTTCGACTGACCCTATATTATACTATGTTTTTTTGATTAAGCAATGTCGGTCTGATACTCTAGTGTCTGAAGTGCATTGTCTTTGTACGCACTGAGCTAAACTATTTTAGTCTGTATGTGTACGGCCTCCTTAGAGTACCGGTACGGTTTAGGAGCTTATTATGTATGGCAATTTTCTAGGTGTTTACATCAGCTTTAGAGCTGTATAGAAATAGATTAGTTGCCAAAAAATAAGTAGAGTTTGCTGTGTAAACTTTTTCATGGGGGACGTGGTATTCGAGATACAGGGTGTTCAAGTTTCCAATAAAAATTATATTTTCGGTCATATCTTCATATTACGTTGAACGATTTGAATGAAATTTATTACAGCGTATTCACGTAATTAGACCTTCTATTGAATGTAATATTGACCTCGTGGCAGTAATCAGTGGCGTGCTACTGAAGGTCACGCTCTGTTTTCCCTAGAGAAAAATTAGACCACTGGCAGTTTTTTATAGAAATAATGCTAAATTCAGGTATTGTTACGTTAAATGCATGAAAAGTGATTCTTGGTATTTTTTAATAGTAGCAGCCGTTTTGGCTACCATAATGCGCAAATTTTGCCCACCTAAATGCTCATATTTGTTTAAAATCCATCAGCAAAAATTAAATCTTTTGTCTGCATTATCAATTAGTAAACTTCACGATGATCTCTTTTAGTATTATAACTAGCTTTGTTTATTTATTTCTGAAGCTGCAGTCCTTGTTGGACTTATGAACACGAGACGCATTGTGGCAAATAGAGGAAAACTTATACAGGGTGATTCATTAACAATGGGAAAATCGAAAGCTGAAGATACTACACGTGAAATGGTGACCATTGGCGTAAACATGCCTTATCCGAAAGTTGATAGTTTCGGAAATACAGGGTGTTGAAAGTTAAAATTTTAAATCGTTTTTTTGCGATTATTCTGAAAATATGTAGGTTAGGAACTTGAAAATTTGTGAAACTATATTTTTTTAGGCGACGAATAAGATGCGTGTTGTAATTTCAGCATTGCTCATAGAGGGCGCCACTTACGACCAATTTTACCGAAAATTTAGTTAATAACTTTTTACCCTGTATATTTAACATGAAACTTGATTCAAAACCTGAAAGAGCTATCATTTTTCCATTAATTATGTACTCTTGTTTCATTTCGGTATCTCGATCCGTTTTCGAGAAAAATCGATTTAACGAACACTATGTTTTGATAATATGAGAAATTAAAAGCGAAACAAACCAAGTGTTTCTTCGTGTTATTACAACAATTAACAATAAAACAAATAAAATACGTAATTATGATTTAAAGTAATTGTTCGAAGAATCCACCGTTGACACTGATACACTTTACACGTTTTCTGAGAGATCTTCGAGTTTGAAACAACATATTGGGATTGCGTCTGACTTCGTTGGCAGCGATTTGTATTCTTTGCCACAACTCTTCACACGAGCCAATAGATTCTTTGTAAACTATATCTTTCATTCGAGACCAAATAGAAAAATCAAGAGGATTGAAGTCCGGACTTCTGGATGGCCAAGCAAAAATGCTTACATGGCCAATCCAGCGATTTGGAAAAACTGCATCTAAATATGCACGCACTGGCCAAGAAAAATGCGGTGGAGCTCCGTCGTGCATGAACCACATGTCTCTTCTTAAATAAAGTGGAACTTCTTCAAGCCGTGGAAGCATTTTTACTTGGCCACCCAGAAGTCCGGACTTCAATCCTCTTCATTTTTCTATTTGGAAGAATCTATTGGTTCGTGTGAAGAGTTGTGGCAAAGAATACAAATCGCTGCCAACGAAGTCAAACGCAATCCCAATATGTTGTTTCAAACTCGAAGATCTCTCAGAAAACGTTGTGTAAAGTGTGTAAATGTCAACGGTGGATTCTTCGAACACTGACTTTAAATCATTATTACGAATTTCATTTGTTTTATTGTTAATTGTTGTAATAACACGAAGAAACACTTGGTTTGTTTCGCTTTTAATTTCTCGTATTATCAAAACATAGTGTTCGTTAAATCGATTTTTCTCGAAAACGGATCGAGATACCGAAATGAAACAAGAATACACAATTAATGGAAAAATGATTGCTCTTTCAGGTTTTGAATCAAGTTTCATGTTAGACATACAGGGTAAAAAGTTATTAACTAAATTTTCGGTAAAATTGGTCGTAAGTGGCGCCCTCTATGAGCAATGCTGAAATTACAACACGCATCTTATTCGTCGCCTAAAAAAATATAGTTTCACAAATTTTCAAGTTCCTAACCTACATATTTTCAGAATAATCGCAAAAAAACGATTTAAAATTTTAACTTTCAACACCCTGTATTTCCGAAACTATCAACTTTCGGATAAGGCATGTTTGTGCCAATGGTCACCATTTCACGTGTAGTATCTTCAGCTTTCGACTTTCCCATTGTTAATAAATCACCCTGTATAAAAATTTATAAGGAAAATTCAATAAAACGTAAAAACAAGCCTAAATATCTTCAAAACGACTACTATTAAAAAACATCAAGAAACATTTTCATTCATTTAACGTATCAGTACCTGAATATAACATTTCTACAAAAAATCGCCAGTGCCGTATTTTTTTCTTAGGAAAATGGGGAGGCACCTCCAGTAGCACGCCACTGGTTAAAGCTACAAATATTACATCTAACAAAAGGTCTAATTAAGTGAATAAGCTGTATTAAATCTCATTTAATTCCGTCAACGTATTATGAAGATATTGCAGAAAATATAGATTTTTTTGTAAACTTTAATACCCTGTATCTCAAATACTAAGTCCCGCAGGAAAAAAAATTATAGAGCAAAGTCTTATTACATACTTATTTTTTGGTAATGAATCTAGTCCTGCAGTTTCTGTGTTTAAAGTGAAATCACCTTGTATATTTGTCAGCTTTAGAGCCTGGGTAGGTGGTTTTAACAGCTACTGAAAATGTTGAGCTCGGTTTATTTTTTTAATGAAGAATGGAACATGTTTTGAAAAATTTGTGAGATTTATTATCTACATAATAATATATGTATATTACAACAAGTAACTATTTACATAATAAGCATATACATTTTGATCCTACTGCACATGCTGGACAGATATCCGAACACTATTGATTAAACTGTCTTGACGTTCGTTCACGGGTACTGTAGGCTGCGCTGGACCAGGTTTTACGTTTTTGAAAACTGCGTCTCTGCTGAGGACATCTCCATAGGGTTAAGATTCTGAGAATTAGTTTAGTTATTATTGACATAAGGTCGTTTTATAGTTCGAATAAATTGTAAAAGGACTTAATTTTCGCAATTCTTTCAAGAAGTATGGTGAAAATTTTGGCGCCCTTTGCGCTGTGGACGGCCTTGTAGAGAGGTTGAGTATGCGTCGTCGTCATCGTCTAATCACATATCTAACCCATATGCGACACTTAGAGAGATAGAGCTACTTTGTGCAACACGAATGGAGACACATCCAAGTTAAAGGGACTGAACGCATGCGTATTTCCCAACAGAACAGCTGTATGACAACGTAAGATGATATTTTCAGATTTACTATTATTTCGGCATTAAACAGAATAAATATGAAATACAAAACTTTAAGGATATATAAATTTTGTAGAGTAAAATAGAATGTTTGATTATTTTGCCCATAAAATGATGCTACGTATGAACGGTTTTTAAATACATTACCGATGAAGCCCGAATACTTCCGTACATGTTTTATCTCCGTGTGGTTTATGTTAGTGACGTTACGTGATTTATACGTAACGTCATATAATAGCCATTTTGGGCATTTTGTAAACATTTTTGCCGTTAGCTGTATTGAAGTGTTTTAAAAAGTGGTTTACAGTGGATTTTATAGTTATTTATTTTTAAAACTTTGGCGTTTTTATTAACAATTATTTGCAGTTGCAAAGAATGTCTAAATCAGTATCGGAAATGCAAGAAAGAAAATAAAAATATACATTTTTTCGGTTTCCTAAAGAAGAACAATTGTACGATTATTACTTTTTATATAGGTAATCTTAAATTGCTTATAAAAATTGTTTAAATATTAAATTTTTATAATATAAATTGTTCTTTTAGATGTCGATAGAAAAATGTGGACACCCAGAATTAATAATGCATGGATAAAACGATTTCAAATTTACATAACTAGTGTAATACCTTTTGGAAGTTAAAATGACATATTTTCTATATCATTATTCAGTTAGATAACAAATTTGATTGCTAATTGTATTTGTAACTACCCAGGAAACACCATTTATAATTTTTGTAAAGATGTACCTCCAGTTCAACATCCCTGTCCAAATTTTTCTTTGGACTATTTATTAAAATAACTAGTAATTCTGCGAATTTACTACCACATAAAATCTATTAATAAAAATGTTAGTAAAACTCCTAATATAAAAAATGTAAAATTAAACATGTGTATAATTTGTTATTAGGTATTTTATTTCAACAAAAAATTAATGAACACTTAGCAATTTTATTTTAATATATTAGTTATCTAATTTATCATCCCGGTTAGACAGACACTTTATCAATTAAGTGAAAATTGTGATAAATGTAGGTGTAAGCATTTTATGTTCATGTTCATTCAATATTTCGAATTGGCAACACTTTCTAGATATCAATTTTTATTGTCCAATCTGGCAACGTTTAGCATCCAGTTTAAATGGACAAGGTCAACGGCGGCATCTGTGCCTTATCAAAGGAGTGTCGCATATGGGTTAGATATGTGGTCTAATGTAACCAGAGAGCGGACAATTTGTGACTTTAACCTTGAACATAGATATGTCATTCATAAACCTAGATACATTAACCATGTCGCAGCGGCGTGCCGGGTATGCATCGGAAATTTACGTGATAATTCACGAAAATTCCACGGTACATACATTTTTAGGCGTTATAAAATATTTAGAAAATCAGAAATTGTATACTACATATTTATTAAATAAGTTCGGTTAAAAATAGTGTCGTTCTTTTAATTGGAAATTAGGAGTCAATGTAACGAATATCCTCAGGCGACGCACATGATAGAATAGTCCAACTCACGCTCCATTCATAACAGGGCTGCAGTTTGAATTCTGACCAATAGGAATTCGATAAACGCAACCGATGTCGACGGAAGGACTAGAGATGGGCGCGAGTGTCATTTCATTTCTTTAGAACTAAATTAACTTAATTATTTTCTCGTTATTTAATCTGTTCACATGATTTATGGATTTTAAATAAAGGGTACAAATCTTCGCGAGGATAATACGATATATTTGCTATACATAATAATTATATTTTGAATAGTTTATATACAATACATTTTTGAACGCGTACACATCTCTACCAAAATTTGACCTATTCTTCGGGTTAAAGTCACACATTGTCCGCTCTCTAAATGTAACAGAATACCTTTGGCGTCAATCAAACTTTGGAGAGTGTGGTGAAATTGTCGAAGGGGTATAGCCCATGCGTGTCGGTACTATCTGGTATAGTCTTTCCGATATCAACTGAGGAACCAAGAGGATGACAGTATGTACCAGGTTCAGTCGTTGACGCAGCAACACGGCATTTAAATATTTGAAAAACTTTTCCCATATTTATTTAGCCATACACAGGTCTGGTCGAACTAAACGTGCAAGTGGTAGAAATGTATACGCCCAGTTGAAGAATGAGCGTGCGGGCAAACGGCAATACGCACTTATGCTCTGGTCGACTGCGTCACATTATACAAATCTTTTACCTTTAGCAGAAAACTTTTTTTGGGAAGCCTATGAAACTCATTAAATTTGATTGCTCGTTTTTTTTATACATGTTCAACTGACTTCGGAAAGACTATATATCTGAGCCGTGTTGGCGGCAATCAGGGCTTTCTCCTGGTTTGACTAGAGAATTTTCGAAAATGAGGTGAAATCTGCAGGCGCCTTCCTGCGCGGTCGGAGGGGTGTAGCGCAGCATCGTTCAATAAGTCTGGAACGTCTTTCCAACAATGCGATGTCTGCGTAATCTTGGCACATTTAACACACTAATTTCAATCTGCAACTCGCACGTATTTATTTATTATTATGTTTACAATTACTTCGCGCCCATCATACTGCCGGTATTGCTTCATCGACTATATGTATGTACTACCTTACTACCTACATAAGCATCATCGTGAAGCGACATTGAAAACACGTATATAAAGTTAGCAGACCACTTTTAGCAGATTGCAAAGAAACTATTAGAGATTTTGTTACTTTTTTATTGCACTAAACTAAATTGAATTTTGTACCTTAAGGTGTTTTCGAGAAAATTACAAACTGTTGACTTAAAGTTCAGGCAATTTCTCAGCAACTAACGTACGACAGTAATACGTGATGAATATTTTAACCATTAATGTTTGTATGTAATTGTCGATGAGGTATTCTATTAAGAATTATATGTTGTACGTTGTACAATGTCTTGATCTTTGGAATTAAAACAAACAAACAAACAAACAAACAAATACTTAAAGAGTACTTTCAGAATTCATAGAAATATTATATTTTCGATTTAGATGATTTCAAATGCCAAAATAAGAAAAAAATTAAATGCTGTTGACTTAAAAGTTTCAAAAAAATTATTCAGGATATTTTGTTAGTTTGTTGACAATATCAATTATTTTTTGAGAAATATTATGTGGGACTGCTCGGCATCTCTCCATATACCGCAGCAAAAAAGTTTACAAAAATGTTTTGCTACTCTTTTAATTGATGCGCACTTTGATAGATCTCATAAATGGCATTATACATTATCCAAAATAATAAGCCTCTTCAGTGCAAATAAAAATGTTAATTGATTTTCATTTTACACATTACAACAGTATTTGTGACAATAAAAACGTAGGGAATCTCTTAGGGCTGGAACCAACATTGAAATATGTAAAAGCCGTTACTAGCCCTTTTTATTATAATGATTTATTATTTGTTTCTTTCATTAGACATCAAGTTTCAATAGGCCTTTAATATGATCATCGCTAATTTTCTTACTAAAGTTGTTTATTTTTGTTAATTTACATACATAAAAATGTTTATTGCAGATTCTCTTGAAAACGGTACAATTTATTAATATCGAAGAATATTTTTTTTTGTTTTCCAAGAAGTTCTACCGGAAATGCATTATTTTTCTGGAAATGCTAAAGACAATTTATTTTAAATAAAAAATCTCTCAACCATTGCTTGCATACCCGGTCTGTGAATGAGGAACCTCCACAAGAATATTAGTCAATAATATAAAAATTCGGACAATTTTCATTTAAATCTGATGTATATATGTATTTTATAAAATATAATTAATTATCATTTCAAGAGCCCCTGTTGTAGAACACTCGACTTCTTAGGTACTTACACCTACATATTATATACAATTATATACTTAATAACTCTCTTAATTAATCTTATCTTTTTCTTAATCCATAAATTTTAAGAGGGTTTCAATAAAAAAAATTAATTAATTAATTCTAACTACTTATATGTATATTTTTAATTAGGTACCTTCAAATAAAAAATACGTTTGGAACGACAAATATAAAGGACCCCGCACAACACAGATGGAAAAGGGGGTACAGTACAGTCAAATGGTCTGAAAATTTAGGTCGGTTTTTTTCAACTGTCGGGTAAATTTAAATGTCAATTAATTCTGTCTGTCACTTTCTTATACATATACAGGGTGTCCCGTTCATGTTTCAAAAAAGCTTGTGTGCAAGTTCTTCAAGGACAAATAATAGGGGTAGTTCATGTTTTTTTCTTAGACGCCCTGCGTCTTCGAGATAGTGTGTTGAAGTTGTTACTTTCCAAATGGTTTTCCTTAAATTATCTTTAAATCGGCTACAGATAAAAATGTCAAAATTTGTACACGAGTAAACATCAACTGTGTGTTAATAATAATGTGCAAACGGTTTCTTTCTGAAAAGCAGATACAAGTAATTGAAAGGATACAATCCAAAAAAAAATATGTTAAAAGTCAAAATTTATTACATTTTTAAACGGTTTTGTAAACTCTAAAGCATACTACAAAAAAAAGGTATACTTGTCGAAATGCGGTAGCGTGTACCATTTTCGAGAAATATGAAATTGCATAGAAGGAAATGGCGGACAATTTCAGTATTTACTATAGTATTTCAAGTTTGCACATTTATTTAATTAATTACTATAATCTGTTTGTTTTGATTTACCTTTTTAAATGTTAGTTTGCAACAAACTGAAACTTAAAACAAATTTTATTTTATTTTTTTTAGTTAATAAAATGTTTTACAATTTAACTGTTTCATGTGATACGTAAGAAATTAAAATGATAGTCTTGCATGCAAATACTGTTGGTAGAAATGTCTTCAGCTCTTTCAATGGTAAGGTCCTCTTTCAATTTAATATTTTGTTAATCTACTTTTACTCATCGCCCTGTATATTTCAAATTAATTTTGTAGTTTAGGTTTCTTGATTCTGTACAACTTTTATATAAACTTTTTTTTCTGTATTATGAGTAACAAGAGAATTATTTCTCAACTATGTTATTTGCAGATACCAATATTCCTGATGTTTACTGCTTCATATCTCAAAAACTGTCCATTTTCAGAGGTTGTGCCCATGGGGACTTTTGATCAGGATGTCATGAAGTACAATATACTAAATTTTCAGACCATTTAACTGTACCCCCTTTTTCATCTGTTTTGTGCGGAAAACATTTGAGTCAATGGCGTCACTAAGAAATTTAAAAATAATTTAACTGTATTAAGACATCTATTAAAATAAACTTGTCTGCATCTCATCATCACAAGTGACAGGAGGATCTCAGTATGTATCACATAAAAATTAGTTCTGTAGTGGTCTCCTTCAATTTATTAATGAAAAGTGCAACTCGTTTTGCTTTTATTTATCAAGTGTTAGAATCTGCACTAAAACATGCCCAATTTTCATTATTTTTCCTATCTATAGTTTGATACACAGCTATCCACTTCCAGCAGTATATTACCGTCAGTTTCCTCCGTTACAAGCTGCACGTGACGATACAATAGACAGCCTCGGAAAACTGGCCCATAATAAACATACACTGTGAGGCAATTTATTTTATGCATTTGACTATCAATGTTTTACTTACACTTATAGCAAAATCGTTTCACAAACATATTTTACTACTGCTCCATCGCAGCATAAATCAGGAAAATATTAATAAATCCTAGCAATAGAATAAAAATAAAAATGTTTATTTCAGCTTCTTTTGAATTTTCAATGTAGTTCATTTGTGGCTATGACAAAATTATTCTAAAAGTCCTACGGAATTTGCATTGTGGATTAAAGGATTTAAAAAAACGTATATTCCTAAAAGCGTAGGAAACGATTGCCAGAAGCGACGGGCCGTCCCTCTAGGTTTTTTGCTGACAATGTTGATTGTCTTTAACCGCTGCCTCTTTATCCAATTATAAGAGTTTTAAATAAATAAAAAAAAGTTTTTATTTGTCAGCTCAGACTTTTCTTTAATATTTATTAATAAGTATTGGGCTCGCCGATCATATTCGCCCAAAGCGCATATTTTAGAAATGTGTCCCTGGTATTCTTAGATTTATTCAATATTGTAAGCATTACATACAGTGCCAGAGTCCCACGTGACCAAATTTGTATTGGCACCCAGTAAATTTGATTTTCTTAAGTTGATGTTTCAGAAATTAGCAAGGAGGGAAAATTACTACCTGGACCTCAGATGAACTGGCAATCCAGAGACGTTAATAATTTTTCGTGTTTTTGTGCCTATTGTTTGTACAAATTAGCAATGTTTACCATTTCTGTACTTTTCTACAAATTAATATTTGTGTTGGATTGAAAAAAAATTCTTCTTTTCAGAACTCCAAGAATTCGACGTTTTTTCCGTAAGTTAAACAAATATCGTAAGGTTATGTTCATTTGTTAGATTCTCACAGGGCCGTTCCTGGCGGGGGTGTAGCACGTGCACTCGCACGGGGCGGCAGGAATTAGGGGGAGGCATTTCGTTCGTAAAACATTATATAAATTTCATATAAAAGACCCCTTACAATACTTATATCAGTTTTAAATGAATACAGTTAGACGTGGAAACCTCGCCCCGCGGCGCAGTTTAATTAATCGGGAAAATTCTTTGTGCGACTGTCATTTTTTGACATTGTTCAAGAATTATATGCATTTTTTTTCAGCATCAACTATAAGGTGGGATGTTTTGAAACAAAATATACCAACCTGTTTTAACTCTACAACCTTTAAGCGAAACTCGTTGGGAAAGTAGAATAAATGCAATTAGACCTCTAATTTTAAATTATTATAAGAACGTTTACAAAAGCTTTAATGATTGATTAACTATATTAGTGAAAAAAGAAGTGATGAAAGTTTTAATTTCATTTATAGAAGAAGCTAAATCAATAGCTGCAGAAGTTAATATTTTGCCCAAATTTCCTCTTGTACGTCAAAAAAAAGTGCCATGACAAAAGACGAGCCCATTGTTGATCAAAAACAAAAAGTACATTTTTATTTTAATATATTAGATACCACGAACAATTCACTACAAGAAAGATTTTCTTTAATAGAAGAATCTAATAATTTATTTAAATGTTTATATGAGTTTCACGAAATGGAACAAGAATTTTTGAGAAAATCATGTTTGGATCTAGATTCTTATTTACAAGGGAATCGGGACTTCCTTCAACGAGATATCGATGGAAATGAGCTTTGTAATGAAATTTTATGTTTTAAAGCCATTGTTACATCGCTTGAGGTATCCAAACCCTACTTTATATTAAATTATATAATCACCAATGATCTTACCTCTTGTTTTCCTAATTTAGCCGTAGCTCTAAAAATATTTCTTAGATTACCTGTGACAGTTGACTTTGGGGAAAGGAGTTTTAGTAAATTAAAACTCATTAAAAATTTCTTACCGTCTACTATGTCCCAAGAAAGATTGACAAACCTTGCCACTATTTCAATTGAACATGAAATTTATCAAAACTTAGACATATCAAATATAATACACGATTTTGCTTCTAAAAAAGCTCGTAGGGTTTTACTTTAATTTTATTTATACAGGGTGATTCAGTCATAATGTCATTAATTTTAAGAACAGATAGAGAAAAATGAGTATAATACGATGGCGTGATTAAAAAAAAATTTAAATGCATATTTAAGCTGAAAAAAAATATTTTCAAATCATTATTTAACCCCCTTTTCAGGCTGTTACTGACCGGCTGACGTCACAATATTATGCACGGCTACGATATGAACCTATGAACAACGCGCCCTAGATGCAACGTTGCCATATTTATATATTTTCGCTCATATAAAGACAATAAATAAACGGTTTTGCTCACGTCAACCAATAATAATTTAAAATGCTATAAATTATTTTTTATTTATGCAATCAACATATTAAATTGTTATTGTTGCCCAGCAAGAACCTCGAGGTCTGAGCATGCCTTGCCAAAAATCAGTTTTTATTAGCATCATAATTTTAATATTTTAACAACATTTGCTGTAAGCCCGAAGGGGAAGGTTTTCAAACAATTCTACTAAAAATTAGTAACGCGGCCCATTCAGATGTTCAGGTAGAAAATGCGGCCCAATTAAACGATCGCCATTGACATTGACACCGAATCTCCTCTGAAAGCTATACCACCGACGAGTAGTGTGCGGGTAGTAGTGTGTTTCATCTGACCAAATGTGACTATTATGGCTGCAAAGAAATTAGCTGTTTCACTTTAAATAAGATTTAATATTGAAGTTACAAAACCCCAAAAGTTCAAATAATTTAAATTTCATTTCATAACCATTTCAATTTCGTTACAGAAATAATGTCATAAAAAACCAACACTCACTAGATAAATTATAAAGAGAGGATAAATTGTATGCAGTATTTAAATATTGACTGCAATTAGAAGAGAGACTTGTATATTCCATAAAAAAACAATGGGACGGAGACAAATAAACAACTCGGTACGTCGTGTTTCCGACCTAGGGTAACCTGTGGTTCAGTAACCTTTTAACCCAGTTTTAATTTGCACACGTGCACCATATAGTCCAGGAGCCCGATGTGCAAACAACTTATTCTTAAATATTTGACCTCTTGAATCCAAAGAAACTTGGTCGCAAAGCCTGAAAGTGGTCAGTTTAATTGTTATCAACAAATTAAATGTTTAAATGGCTGTAAAAAGTTTATTTTTATAGCTAGTACAATTTATTCGCTAATAGTTACGTTTTCTCATAACAAATATGTATTTTTTTGGAAATTAAAAAAAATTAACTTTAACCAAAGTTATTGCAAATTTAGTGCAAATTTCTTACATTTTCCGTCTCCGTGCGCACTAATTTTACCATATCTGGTTCTAAGTTCCATTTATTTATTAATTTATTTAATAATTAATGGCATCTTAGAAAGTTGTGAAATTTCAACGAAAATGCCGGTTTTAATTGTTTATAAGGTTTTTTTTATTATTCAACTTCGACGAAAAGCCAAAAAAGTTACCGGATATTGTTCTTTGCATTCTAACAATCAAGCAAGGCATGAAATCATTGTTAGGATGCGAGGAACAATAACCGGTAACTTTTTTGGCTTTTCATAAAAATTGAATAACAAAAAAAGTTTTATAAACCAATAAAGCCAACATTTTCGTTGAAATTCCACAACTTTCTAAGCTGCCATTAATTTTTAAATAAATTAATTAATCAATGGAACTTACCTATCTTGTAAAATAAAGTTTAAGTTTTAAAATGAGATGTGCGTCTCAATCCGTCCAATTGAACCAGAGATATGGTAAAATTGGTGCGCGCAGAGACGGAAAATGTAATATATTTGCACTAAATTTGCAATAACTTTGGTTAAAGTTAATCTTTTTTTAATTTTCAAAAAAATATATGTTTGTTGTGAGAAAACGTAATAATTAACAGATAAAAAATTGTACTAGCTATAAAAATAAACTTTTTACAGCCATTTAAACATTCAATTTGTTAACAACAATTAAACTGACCACTTTCAGGCTTTGCCACCAAGTTTTTTGGTTTCGAGAAGTCAAAATACTTAAAAATAAGTTATTTGCAGCCGTGGAATTCTGTTTGGCTACGGAAACCTATCTGGCCCCTAGCCCCTAGACTAATACGAGTGTAGTAGCAAAAAGTTGTCGGTCTTTTATCAAAGGAAAATCGTATCAACAAATTTAATTTAAAATCTAAAATACCGGCTGTTTTCGTAGTAGCTGTAGTCGCCCAGGTGCATCGAGTGTACGAAGTGGTCGGTTATATGTCAAATACTAACCTGGCGAGCTTGAACCTGAACTTGGCAACGCTGTTCCTTTAGCCGACAACTGTTCGTGACATTACGTTACAAAATTTTCCGAGCATCCGGGCATCTGCCAGGGCCGCCCTCGTAGCGGGAGTTATGGGTTGATTTCCTTCATTTTTAAAAGTCGAGTAAAAATTTTTTTTCCGATTTTCTGTCTTTATTAAGCCTTCCAAATACGTGGTTAAAATTAATGACATTATGACTGAATCACCCTGTATATTTATTATAAATATATATTATAGATATTATATTATAGACTTATTTTATTTTTGTGATTTTCGGTTGTTGTGTATTTATTTTTAAGTTTGTTTTTTATCGCATGTAAATAAATATGAATCTAAATACAATAAGGTTTTTATTTTTTTTAAATAATTTTGTTTCATGAAATGTTCCTTATCAAATATCACAAAATGATGGGGTGTCGATTTTTGACGTGACACTCAAACCAGTATTTTTATATTTCAAAATTTCATTCAAGAGTAGGACGGCAATTAATTTTTTGCACGGGGCGGCAGAAGATCCAGGAACGGCACTGGATTCTCATTTCTTGTAGATTTTTGTAAAAATGCCGTTTACAAAAGAACAAGACGCATTTATTTTGATGTCAAATTTTCGCAGTGGTACAACAAGGAACGCAGATGGAACTTGGTTGTACTCTCTGCAATCGTGTATGGAATAGATTATAATAGAACTAGCTTCATGTGCATTCCTATACGACGATAATTTCTTAGACCAAACGTTTTATTCGGATGAGGCATGGGCATATTTATCTGGTTATGTAAACAGTGACAATTATAGAACTTGGGCCTCAGAAAATCCGCATAATTCTACTGAAACATCGTTACATTCTCAGAAAACAGGTATCTGGATAATAGTTTCAAGAAGACGGATAATAAACCCAATTTTTTCTCGAAAAGTAATAAATGAAGAACGATACCGTAACATTTTACAACAAATTGAAATTAATACATGACAATGAACTGCAGCATGAGTATTTTCAACAGGATGGAGCCATGGCACATAATGCAGTAGAAACTATAAGATATCTTCAGGAATTTTATGGTGACATATTGATTACTAGAGTTTGTGACCTGCTCGAAGTCCAGATCTCACACATTAGATTTTTATGTGTTTAGCCATGTCAAAAATAAAATATTTAAAAATCCTCCCCTCGCACTGGAATATAGCAATATAGCAATTGAAGATAAAATAAACATTATAACACCAAATGAACTTGAAAGCGTTTTTGAGTGCATAACACGAAGAGTAAATTTTTGTTTGGAAAACGAAGGTAGTCAATATCTATTATAAATTTTATTAATATAATAAGTTTTTGTTACCTGAGTAAAAAAACTTTATAATTTGTATTTAAATATTGAAAAAAAATTAATAAAACATTTATTCAAAAATATTGATTGTATTACCATTATTTTCATTATCTCTGAATGAAAGGACAACCTTCTTCAGTCAAACAATACTTTTTCAATATAGAACGGGATAAAATTTTAAAATATCTTATAGGAGTATGATTACTTTGCAAGTAAAAATGTAAAAAATGATTTTGGTTCTATTGAATAAAAGAAACACATTTTGCAGATTAAAGTTCAATGTTTGTAAATAAATGTAATCTGTACTCCACCGAACTATCATGTCTTTAGGGAATTTTGTGTTAATCATCGACTCCATGGCATGTATGGTTGCCTAACAGTAGCGGTTATGTGGGATTCGAGCATTTATGAAGGGTACCTACTGTATTTGTACAAGTACTGTTAAGATACTGTTAAATAAAACACAAAAAACGAATGAAGGCCAGCCGACTAAACCTGTGTCTTCCTGAATGAATGGTTCGAAAGGAACTATATTAGATTGAGATCTGAAAGAAGCCATTTCTACGATGTTAGGTTTACGATTCACGATTCCGAGAACTGCTACGAAGCGAATGACTTATAGAGAGACAAACATTCGGTGATATAGTATACAAATATGATCCGATACCGATCCTGAAATCGCATGGTTTTGAAATAGTTTTTTTATGAACATGAATCAGAAATCGTAGCAGTCGCATCATGCTGACATATTGTGTCTCGAACTCGAAACAGATTAATTTCAGCCCAATATTAACGCACTTCCCAGGGGCGAACTATCTTGCAAATATTCTAAATCTATATACACATAAATATAGCCGTTTAATACATGTTTAGCGTCTTTTCGACGTTCGCATAGGTCGTTATTTCTGAAGAAATATTGATTCAATTGTGCCTTAATAAGTGTATGATGATGATGATGATGATGATGATGATAATGATGGAATAGTAATAAAAACGGTGTTTTGTTTATGAAACAATTCTATTGGGGTGGAGTTCCTATCAGAGTAAAATACATTGAAATTTAAATACATAATTCTCATATAGCCAGTACTATGTTTTATTTTACATAACTGTTATATTAAGGTGATTAAGTGAATATTCCGAAGTATGTGGCCGATAATGAACAATTTCCAATATTTTGGCAGTTAATGTGCCTTGTACTGCGCCTCCCCTGTATATGTATTGATTTAGTAATAGACAGAGTATGTAGAGTAGTTGGGAATATGTGCAATGGGACCAATTGACATTTACTTACTTTGTAATATAGGTAAATATAGATTTGTTCTGTTTGTCGATGTATTATTGTTTATTACCTTGTCGAACCCCAATTCCTTAGAAAACTATAAGCGACTCAAACTTTATAACCTGAGTTACCATTACTCTAACTGCAGCCTTCGCTTATATCGACATGCATCGCATAAAAGAATAAGCTGACAGTAACATATACAGTCCGACTTAAGTGGAAAAAAAATTGTGGTGGATGAGGGTAAATTTAATTTAATATATTTAATACAGTTAAATTTTTATATTTCTTACTAATGGCACTCATTTCGCATGCAAATATCAAACTCTGGCCATAAGACACATTATTCAGTTATTCATGAATTATTTTATAGAGCAATAGATTCGCAGATATTTCTAAAATACATACCTAAGACAGTAAAATACACAAGTACAAAAAAATATAGAAAAAGTTTAAACGGATACAATCATGTATGTATTCTATTGTGTATAGCGTGAGCGTTATTATACAAATAAATATATAATAATATACTATTCCAAATATTACAAAGAGAACTGAAAATAGAAAAAAAGGAGCTTTCTCACAAATCGATTTTAATTTGTGATTGATCAATAAAACTTGAATAAAAATGATCGTGGAATATTTGTTTCTAATCAGTGGCTCAAGCTATTGAACCATAAAAATAACATTTCTTCAAAAGCAGAGATGAGAGACAAATTTTGTTATACAGTACAGTGCATAAGAATATTTGTTTTTTGTGAAAGAGAAATTCGAATGATTGTTTTCACGTATAAAATAAAACTGATAAGACGTAAATATAGTCGAGGTCAAAGATTATTAAGTTCAATTGGTCTCACCTTACTTAACGAAATAAATAATAAGTGACCTTACAATTAAAAGATCAAGGAATTTAAACCTTATTAATGAAAGTCTCAATAAATCTTATGCCAGAATAGTTTTTGCCATTAAGTAGACAAAACTTTAAGTTTTCCCAGAATATACCTAGGACATATTAAACTGTTACAGCACGTGCAACCGCATTCTATTTTTTGATGTCATTCTCGTGTGTCTCGATTATTAATAAAGATAGAAAGTTGCGATTTTCGCGAATGTTGGCCACTTTTTTGAGGGAAATTTTCAGGTTTAAACAGATTTTGATAATTTGGTTTTGGAGTTACAGCCCAAAAAATTTAAATTTTGATATTCTGGCTGATCCCTGTAGTGGCTACAGTTTTTCTGGAATGGTAACAGTTGTCCTATATACAGTGTGAGCCATTTAAAATAGAAAAACCTTTGTAAAACATAGGTATATTTTTTATTGTCCGATTTAATTCGTTTTTTTTTTTAATAGAGATCTAAAAACTACTCCGTTACATAATAACTGAATTTATTTTAAGTTATCAAAGCCAACATATTTTTTGTTTTCAAATTTGACAAAAATTGGTTAGCGATTTTTTTTTACTCAAAATCTAACCACACCATTCTATTTTACACTTCATTAATTGGGTTTGTACCAAATCTATTGAGAAAATATTTATTATTTATTC
This sequence comes from Anoplophora glabripennis, assembly GCF_000390285.2. Lineage (NCBI taxonomy): Eukaryota > Metazoa > Arthropoda > Insecta > Coleoptera > Cerambycidae > Anoplophora > Anoplophora glabripennis. The sequence continues at coordinate 223,037 of NW_019416761.1, forward strand.
CTCAACGGAGTTGATAATCACAAATAAATTAAATAAACTCATAAAATGTTCACTAACTTGTTCTTTTTAATACTCAGTTTCAAGTTAAACAACAATCTTTAATTCTAATGGATGAATCTTTTAATTGTGGCGAATAATAATCAGCTGTATTCTGTACCTTATAGGTTAAAATTAACCATCCCGTTAAAATATTAATTTTAACCATACCGTTAAAAATTATAACTCCAATTGGTTTCTGTATAAATTTCTTTTACGGCCCAGTTAAAATAATTTTATTAGCCGTACGTTAATTTTTCAGTGTTAATTAAGTTAGCAATAAGGTAAAAGCATAGAATATATTTATATTTTTCAATGGGTAAAATACATCGATTTATGATAACATATATCCTCGATTGCTGGATTAGTACAAAATTTGTTTTTAGTAAACAATTTATAAAATTCTTGTGATTTAGCAGAGTTATCGGGGATGAAAAGAAACGTGCCCCACGCGCGACATTCAGATACAGTCAACTGTTGACTTTTTGGAAGTCAACAATATTTTACTAAACAACAAATTGCAGTCACATGAAATTGTGATTGCAAATAAAGCTTGGAATGATTTAAATTGAAGACACATTATAACGTTTATAAATAATAGAGATCAATTACACCATTTGTCAAGCCAGGTTAAATTTTAACAGCATCTATTTTGGTCCCGCTAAGTTTTAACATATTTAGTTAAAATAAACCCATTAACATTTTTACAGAATACATAAAAATGGATGGTTAAGATTTTAACTGTGGCTTTGACGTTAAAATTTAACCAAAAGCGTTACAGAATAGACCCGAATGCAATGACGCCTTAAAAACATACCCAAAAATTGCAGGCGAAACTTTTAAAATTTTTCTATAACCTCTATTTTATTATATTCAATTGTCACATCGCTTTTAAATATTTTTCATAATACCTAGTTCAATGTTTCAGATGTAATTCCGATGAATCGATGCAATCCTCAGTTATTCTCACCCGTAATTATTTTATGTTGATTAGACGTACCTACTTTTGATTTAAAGCACCACACTAGATGCAAGTCAACTCGGCCGTTCCCGTTTGCATACTTCGCACATATCTCCAATTTCTCTCTCCCTCTTAGTCCAGGGAACGAAGGGAAAAATAGGGTAAAACCTTCGAATACTTTCGGATAGATCCGATTTTTACTTCACCCTTGATATGCGTTTTTTATTTTTAGGGGATGAAAACCACCCCTTATGCTAGAAAACTGAATAAATATAAAAATAGGTGCTATATAGACTAAAATTATATCTTAATATATAAAATTGAGGGTTGCTTTCGCTGTACAGCAAGATAAAACGCTCTCTCAACGGTAATAATAAAGTATTTTATCGAAAACTAAGTTGTATAGAAAAAGACGTGTTGACGGGACAACTGTTTGCTGGAGAGTCCCTGTGTGTGGAGTCGGTCGTAGGTATATGGATACGCATCTGGTCGCCAGCGCCAGCAGCCCGCCGTAGACCCTTCTTGGAAGGTTGGTGCTGTTGACCCATTTTTGTCAAGTTTTTTGACGCATGAATCAGTTCTACCGACCAATCAAAGAAGCAAATAAATTTCAAAAATGTCACATTTCCACTCATAATTGTAGTGATACAACAGCGGTACCGTTTTGACATATATTATATGAATATTAGTGTTTGTAAGTAACAAATCAGTAAAAACTAGTACCTAGTACGACGCCACACAATTATTTACATATTCCAATAACATAACCTCATTACTGACCTGAGGCTGGAAATCTGTTGTATTGGTACTTCCGAACTTCACGAAGAAATTGACGAAAATTAGAACATGCTCTAATTCATCACATGCTTTAATTGATGAATAAATTCATGAAGTTATTTGACAGCAGATTTGGTGCATTACACTTGTCCAATTTCTTGAAGAAGCGACTTCATCAATTAATTGATCAATAAATTGTCAATGTAAAACGGCTTTTATAAATAATTTATTACAATATTTCAACTATTAAAAACAAAATCTTTAAAAAAATAGTTCTTAACAGTTTGAAATGGTTTGGTAGTACAAACAGGATAAATTAAATTCTTTTACCTGTTTATAAAACAATTTATCGCATTGTTTTATTCCTTAAAAACCACCCCCAATGACAAAATATAATAATCTAATAAACAATCTCGCGATTTACTTTATGCACTATTCAAAATAATTATTTCTCAATATTTTTTTCATAATTTCAAATTTTCAAATACATATTATTTTATTATGTATACCCATAAATGCTCCATAGTAGTTGTGGATAACCAAAATATTGATATGCTCCGAAAATTGAAGCAGTAAGGCGTTGTTTTTTTCACGATACGATAACTTCCTTAATTTTAAAGCTATTAAGACGATCCAAAAACGATTTTACGGAAAATTCCCACAGCTAAATGTACTGTAAAATTGAATATTTTTTAACGCGTTATTTTTTAAAATTTTTGAGGTTAAAAGGACTAAAAAAACCTTCGCCCTCAACTGCAAACTTCTAGCAGCAACATCTCTTTAATTTTTATCCTACACAAATAAAAAAAAACAAAATATTCTGTGAAAAAAATCTAAACTTTTCTACTATTGAATATTTTTGGTATCTTTTTTATTTTTAGTTACTTTCAAAAATGTTTTTTTCGGAATTAATTTTTTTTCTATAAAAACGTTATATTTTCAAAAATATGCATTGTAAACCGCTTAAGCGTGTATAATATATTGTTAGCACATAAAAAATGTTAAATTGTAGAAGAATTACCTTTAATTTTAAATCTCGTGAAAAATTCATCAGTTTTTTTTTTTCCGAAAAAGCGAATTAACAGTTTTATTTTGATCACAACTCTGTTAATTTTTATGCTAATGACTTAAAGTCAAGTTCATTTTAAAGATTTTTTAAAGTACTCTAAAAGATGTTTTGTGCAATTTTCTTGAAAATAGATTTTGAGTTATTTTACAATTCAGTTTCTAGCAGACATGAAATTATCTTCAACCAGCCGTATCTGAGCACCTATTGCTCCTACATAAATGAAAAAAATACTCAATCTTTTTCTTTTTCCAAAAGCTTCATTTTCTTCGTGATGTTTTTTTCTTAGAATGTCTATTTTCCGAGTTATTCGAGAAAAACTACCGAAAAATGTCTTATTTTTAATAAAAAATGTACATTTTCAATCACCTATAACTCAGAAAATATTAACTTATCGAGAAAAAGATACTTTTTGCTTAAAATTTATTGTTTTATACTTTTTGCTTAAAATTGATTGTTTTATCGATTCATGGGGTTATTTTCAATATTTTAATTTTCAACCCCTAGACTTACAAACCCTGGGCAAAAGCGCTCATCGGCACTATATAACTTTTGATTCTTGAGCTATTTTCTACTTACAGTCCAAATTTCACGTCAATTCTATCCGAAAGAATTCGGAGGGAAAATCCTTGGTTCCCTGGACTATCTCAGGAAGCGCGTGCACTAAAATGGTAACTAAATGATGTGGCGGTGGCGTGATGACCAAATGACATGTACCTATAATAACTGCAGTCTACGTAAACAAATGCGGCACCGCGCACAGGTAGGTGGAGTGATTAGGGCTTTCCGATATTCGATACGATATCGATACAATACTCTGACAAATATTTGCAAGAATGCCATATTAAATTTTAAAATATTGACGATAATTATTGTATTGTCAATAATGTGTTGTCAGTAATATCGAATAATATTGACCTCGACAAAAGCGCGAATCGCACAAAATGAATATATAAAACAATATCTATAAAAATGAAAATACATATTTGTAAACAAATTCTCACTAATATACTTAACAAAGAATACCGCATTCACGGCCAACGCACCGCATCGTGAGCTTATCTTCTTTTCTCTCTCTCTCTTCTTCCTATTCGCAACAATAGTATATGTCACAGAGTATCTAGAGTGAACGTTTCCTATCCAAAAGCATGGGAACAGATGAAGCCAAATTGCGGAGAAGTGGAGTCACAGCTTAATACAGCTGGTAGAGTCCGTGTCGACGCCTTTGATGTGGCGGTCGAGAACCAAGCGAGACGGAATCGTGTTAACTCTCTCAGATTAAGCGGAATTGTCGGGGCTGGATTAAAATAATTTTTATTATTGAAATAAAATATTTAGTTTCTACCTGACAGTACCGTAGTAGGTAATTTTAATAATATGAAATTTGAATTAGAATATTACGTAGTATGACATTAAAAGTAGAAAATAGGTATTTTAGATAGGTAATAGGTTTTGTACTTGGAGTTAATACGGATTATTAAAAGAAAACTTGAAGAGTAATTAAAATTCCTTGTTGTAAGTTCCTGTTTACTGACGTAATCCTTAGAGAAGAAAATGGTTAAAATCGCGTTATATTCGAACAAAAAATCGTTAATATCTCGAAAACGGTAGATTTTAGAGAAAAGTTACATATGAACATTTTTGTTCAGGATACCCCAAAAAGCATATCGAGCGAAAAAATCGAAAATTACGAATTTGTTTAAAAAAAATTGTTTAAACAATTTTTGACCATTAGTAATGTCTGGCAACATGCGGATATGTTTCAAGGGTAATTTTTTTAGTGATTATGAAAAAAAAATCCAATGAGAATCATGTTCCTAGCCTAGCGGGAGCAACGATACAGCCTGGACTAATATCTATACATATAATAAAACATACCTACAATATAATATACAAAATATATAATAACATAATACAGGGTGTCTCATAATTAGCTGCCAACCCTGAACAGGCCGATTCTATGATCAAAACTAAGTAAAAAAGTTCATATGAACATGGGTCCGGAAATGCTTCCTAAGGGCACAGGGACCCATTGAAGAGGGAGGAATGGAAATCATTTTTTTGCAATATCTCTCAATCGCGTTGTGATAAATGAATGAAATTTGGTATACACAGCTAAATTTTGATGAGCAATTTGATGGACTAATCCGTTTATTTCCACAAGGTCCATTGGGGTGAGTACGGGGGGCCCTTGGTACTTTGCGTGTGTAACTTTTTCATCTTTGACTTTTCAACAAATTGGACAGCAAATTCCGTTTTCCCGAACTGTTCTGCGTTAAAAAAGTACTCTTGTTTCAAATCGTTATCTTTAACGGTTTCTGAGAAAATCTCTCTTGAATTAACCCCACTTTGGTCAATTTCATATTAATTTAAACAATTAATAATAATAATAATTTATACGTAATCAGTAATAACACATTATTGATGTAGAACAATTATGATATGATGATTTGTTTATGGCTTTTGCGATGGTAATGCTGCGCGGCAGAACGCGAGTACGGCAGAAGGTTTCCAAACAGAAGGCTGACATCAAGGAGGACATTCCTCACTGTATTCCGCAATTTAGCTGCAACCGTCACTTTTCGAAGGGATCATAAGATGGAAACTTAATTTTGATAACAGACAACAAGCTATTTTAAAAACTGTTCAAAAAACCCTCCACCTTCTCTGATACAAAGTCTTGCCCTACGTGTAACACTTCTCGAAGCTATTAAGATGCTAAAACGGTTTTGACGAATTTCATTGGCTGCATCATTGATACGCTGCAGCAATTCCTCACGGGTATCGACTTCGGTGGCGTAAACTTTTTGATTTAGATATCCCCAGAAAAAGAAGTCCAGCGGGGTTAGGTCGGGAGAACGCGGCGGCCAAGCTACCGGTCCGTGCCTCCCTATCCACCGTCCAGCGAAATTTTCGTTTAGGAAATTTAGAACATTGCGACCACTATGTGCCGGGGCTCCATCGTGTTGAAAAAACATGTTACGTCGTAAATTTAGAGGCAGATCATCGAGAATTTGGGGAAGATTTTCTTGAAGTAAGTTTAAATAAAGATTTGAATTGAGACGTTGTGGAATTTCAATAGGTCCAATCAGAGTGTCGTGAATTATTCCCGCCCATAAATTTATGGAAAACCGTTGCTGGAAGTTTGTTCTCCGAACAACATGTGGGTTCTCTTCTTCCCAATAATGAGAATTATGAAAATTTAATTTTCCATTTCGGGTAAAAGTAGCTTCGTCACACCACAAAATTTTGGAAGCTTGCTCGTTGTCCAGCGACAAAATCCAGCGACAAAATTGCATACGTGGCGCAAAATCTTCTGGTATCAAGCCATGTACACGTCGATAGTGATAGGCATGTAGACCTTGTCGCTTTAATATTCTTCCAACCTGAAATGTTAGTAGCACATCTAATCAATTCTGTTAAGGAAATCTTTAAGATATGTAGTACCGTTGGCCGAGGAACATTTATTTGCCTTGAAATGTTCCGTATGCTAGTCGTAGGATCTTGTTCAATAGCGTCAAGGACCTCCGCTTCCCTATTAATCCTGGGACGTCCTTGACCCGGTGCCTTTCGAAAAGTGGCGGTTGCAGCTAAGTTGCGGAATACCGTAGGGAATGTCCTCCTTGATGGCAGCCTTCGGTTTGGAAACCTTCTCCCGTACTCGCGTTCTGCCGCTGCAGCATTACCATCGCAAAAGCCATAAATAAATATCATATCAACTAACTCTTGTCCCGTAAACTCTTCCATTTTTTTCGCTTAGAACTATTAAATTGGCAATCGGGTTGACAATACTTTGACATAAGAATACCTTGATAATTTTGTTTAAATTACTATGAAATTGACCAAAGTGGGATTAATTCAAGAGCGATTTTCTCAGAAACCGTTAAAGATAACGATTTGAAACAAGAGTACCTTTTTAACGTAAAACAGTTCGGGAAAACGGAATTTGCTGTCCAATTTGTTAAAAAGTCAAAGATGAAAAAGTTACACACGCAAAGTACCAAGGGCCCCCCCGTACCCACCCCAATGGACCTTGTGGAAATAAATGGATTAGTCCATCAAATTGCTCATCAAAATTTAGCTGTGTATACCAAATTTCATTCATTTATCACAACGCGATTGAGAGATATTGCAAAAAAATGATTTCCATTCCTCCCTCTTCAATGGGTCCCTGTGCCCTTAGGAAGCATTTCCGGACCCATGTTCATATGAACTTTTTTACTTAGTTTTGATCATAGAATCGGCCTGTTCAGGGTTGGCAGCTAATTATGAGACACCCTGTATAGTATTAAAAATATAATCATAACAGATTTCTCCATTGTTATAAGTTATTAAAAGGTAGTCTTTTAATTAATTCAAGAAATGTGCTACAAATTTTATTTTTTGTGGATAATTGTTCAAAATTATCTTGAAATATCTTTTCAGTGTTACAAATGAGCTCAACAAAGTTATCGTTTGGCATTTGCAATTGTCCAAATAAGGTATCTTCATTTTCATTATTATATAAAATAAAAATAAATCAACGAAATTGTACCCACGCCTATGATTGCAGTGTTCTTACTACCCGTTGTCGTTACTCGCCTGATCGAACGCCAAAGCCGTCTTTTCCGCTGGAAGGCGGGGCATAAACGCTGCGCGGCGGAATCGACGCTAACCGTTCCCGCCAAGAGCTGTATAAGCTGTGGTGGAGTGTGCGAGGTAATCTGATCGCGCATACTTTGAACAGGTCCGGCTTAAGGTAGTTCCTTCGAATAAAATCTAGGTTTAGACACGTACGCATATTTTTAGTTCAATAGTTAAAGCAGTTCTGAATAACATATTTAAATTTTAAATCGATTGACCACTTCGTTTTTTAGAAATTAATTTTCAATGTTTAAAGAATTAACACGTGGGAGATAGGGATTTGTTATATTTCTTACTAGCGGCCCGTCCCGGATTCGCACGGGTGGACATTTATTTTAAACACTTTGGGATAAAAAAAATATAGCCTATGTTACTCGGGGATAATGTAGCATTCTAATGGTGAAAGAATTATCGAAATCCGTCGAGTAGTTTTTGAGTTTATTCGTAACAAACATTAGTATAGATAAACCACTTTTACCGATTATGCACAAATTTTTGTATGCGTAGAATAATTTTCTTTCATTTTTTCGGTACAAAAAATATTATGATTGACCATTTAGCATGAGTAATTAATTTTTTAAAATATCAGTAATGAATAAGTTCGCTTAAATGGGGACTAAATTGAGAAAAATGAGCGCGAAAGTTGATGCTTGGAGGTTTGGTAATATTAAAGAATTCTTGAATATGACAGGAATTGTAGAATTACACTAGACTCTTCTACTCCACACACACACACACGCACGCACGCACGCACGCACGCACGCACGCACGCACGCACACACACGCACACGCGCACACACACGCACACACACACACATGTTCAACGGTCTCGTTCTCTCTTTGTCGCGCAGCACTATCTGTCTCTGTCTTACAGACTGAACTACCTAAAGTAATATTTTTACACTTAATAACAAATATTACTTTTTCAAGTTTGGAATTTAGAAAATAATATATTTTAATGTCTTGCTTAAATAAACCTACAAAATAATTTAAATATATTTATTGTCCTTTAAGTAATGTTAGTTTATTTAATATTTGCCTTTTAGTAGATTTCACTGAATTAAATATTTTAACCTCATAATTTATTATCACATCGATATACTTTTCACATACAGTCCTCACAAGTTCTTATCCATATTTTTAAAATAAGTTCACATTCAAAAAGTTTTTTAATACATGATACACAATTTTATTTTTCTGTAGCTTGGGTGTACTTTTTTATAGTTATTAACAAAATATATTATTATTTCTATTTCTTAAAATGTCATTTTTCTTTTTTAAACGACAGTTTGCTTATTTTTTTGTTCAATTTAATCTTTTAACGCTTAAGTTTTTTATTCTTGTCTCCATAAAATATTTGATAGATATTTTTACTTTTTTCATATTATATCTTAGCTTGTATGTTCATTCAAATTAAGTAAATAAATAAATATAAATGTTATATTTTCGAATTTGTTATAATTTTAATATTTTTTACGTAAAAAATTCAAATTTAATGCAATTTTTCTAGTAAAAAAATAAATTCCAACTATTTATATCAATAAATATTGAATATCGTATTGAAATCAATATCGATACGATAATATTACAAAAATAATATTGTCAATATCAATACAAGATTATAAATTCAATCATGATTCAATACGATATCAATAATTTACAAAAATGTCGGTATCGTATCGGGAAGCCTTAGGAGTGATGGTGGCGTGGCATCAGACGATCACCACTCAACTCCGACACATTTAATTTTCGCTGTGCTGTTTAAAACCTTATAATTTACTGTGAAAAAGATCTTATTCTATTCGAGAGATGAGCTATTTTCGAATAATTATTTTTTTTAGTCGAGAATAAGGTGAAACGAACATTATTAGAATTATTTTCAATTTATTCATTATTTTTTGCTAAAAAATAATTACCTAAATTACACTTAATGTTCTAATATTTTTTTAACGTATATTAAATAGTAGTCGTGTACAAAGTAGCTAAAAAAAAGCTCAGGCACAATATTAAGGGAGGTTCAAAAGTAGTTCTATCATAAGGGCGCTAATTATTATAAAACACAATCCTGCTAGGAGTTTTCCAATTTGTCCAGACTCCAAACTAATTTTAAATTTCAGATTATTTGATATTAAGAGACTAAATACGTGTTAGATTGTGAGAATTAAAGCGACAAATTAATTGCAAAAAATATATACCAGACATTTTTAAATACATAGTTATACTTTTGTTATTCAGATGGCAACAAATAATCTAATTCAAATTTTAGGAGTACTATTCGTAATCACGTAGAGCGTTGAACATGCAAAAAACGTCTGGCAATAATAAAATTTAATGAGTTTCATAGGCGTCCCTAAAAAAATTTTCTGTTAAAGATAAAAAATTATAATAATTTGTATATAATGTGTAGAAAATTTCTATTTTATGTTCATTAATAACATATTTTAATTATTTATGTCCTCAAACAATTTTATTATATTGGTGGTAAATTTCGTTTTGTTCCATTTCAAAAGGTCTCCAAAATGACATGTGATAATATTAGTAAACAAAATATCCCTCGTATTTCTCCCTCTCGCAATTGTAATATGAATGATTGATAGATGGTGCCTATAATAAATTAAATTATCTGAATCACACCAAATTCCGCATTGTTGCACTGCACTGCTGAGCAATTTATCAACCACTTGTCATCTGCTGTGATTTATTGCCCAGTAACCCACTGCAACTGTGATCGTTTTTCTTTTCACGCGCTCGCAATCTTCAACAAAAAATAACAAAACAACAAATTCTTCAAGATGGCGGCGCGCGGACGGAAAAATCGAAATTTCGCTCGGACTTGCCGACTTCGCGGCTTGATAGAACAAGAAATTATCACCCTAGAGAAAAATCAAAAGACACCAAATTGTTAGTACAAACACCCCCTACAAATTTTACAATATACATTTTTTCGATCAGTATTAAGGAAAAAGAGAAAAACCCGAAAAACCAGATCGAATCTTTGAATTTTTATCTATTCTGTATATCTCAACAACTAACAATAATAGTTGAAAAGTATATAGGACCTAAATTGTAGATCGTCGAAAAGAAAACAACAAAACAACAATTCTCTATCTCGACGGGGAACCGAGTTATAGCAAAAACAAAAATTCACCCCTTTTTCCAAGATGGCGGAAAATGCACATAGGAAATCTTGGTCTCAAATCTCAAATTAAGCTTTTCTAAGCACCCCCCACAACATATAAAAAATTTCGCTTTTCCAGTTCACTTTCTTTTCCAAATGTACAGAATGACTTGACTACTGATCATAACTTTTTAATGAAAATAGATAGAGAAGAAAAGAAAATATATTTCATGACGTCATCAACAGAATTTTCGAAATATCTAAATCTTTAATTTTTAGTGCAAAATGCACTTCAATTCATGCCGCTTGAACTCCATACTTCAAATTTTCTTAAACATTTTTCGTTACCCTGTAATATCGGCAAATTCTGGTACTATCAGAATTGAAAAAATAATTTCTTTAGGTAGGAGGTGGTCCTGATAACATTAAGTTAGTGAGCCAATCCTATTTTAAAAATATATACAGCGTGTCCCACTAGTGCGGGAAAGTCCAAAATCTATGTTAAAATGAGGAATATGTGGATTTTTCTTTTTAATGTGTTGCCACATTTCTCGGAATGTACAAATTAAAAATATATTCAACTATACAGGGTGTTCCACTTTTCCTGGACAGACACCAACTTTGGTTTTTTAAATGGAAACACACATTTTTTATATTTTTTTCGGACTCTACATAAAAAATAAAGGGTACTTTGTGTAGAATAGTTCTATTTCAAATATTCACAGTTTTTGAGATATCTCGCTTGAAAGGTTTTTCTAGTCGATATTGGTTGCTTACATTTTCTGATACTGACAGGTTACGTATACTAATAGCTACTAAGCCCATTTTTTTATCAGATGTTTAGTAAGGATGACTCTTCAGAATCATGCTCCAAAAACTGGTCTGCGTTATACAGGGTGACCAAAATATCATGTCAAAATTGCCAATTGAAAAATTGAAAAATCTCGATTTTTTTAAATGCAACGCCCTGTATATTTTCATACCATGAGATGCAGAATTGAAATCTCTACAACTTTGCTGTACCTGCTCCTATATCAAAATTCATTAGTTTTTCATGAAATCGCATTTCTATGAAAAAATGCGAAGTTTACAAATAGCTTATATGTAAAATAACGTAGTAGGCTCCTGTCAAAGAATAATCAGTTATAATATCACAAGAGCATAGAAAATATTCAATTATACTTCCGAGTCACGAGACGTATTCTGCGAAACACTACGGCAGCGTAGCTGGAGTGGTGTTTTAAGGATATACGTCGAGTGAGGAGGTTAGTATAATCGAATATTTTCGTTTGCTCGAGTGGTATTCGATACGATTACATAATGAATTAACTAACTTTATTGGTTACTAGTTCCATTTTTTTTTACGTTTATTGACAAATGTTAAAACTATCGTTACCATGACATAGTTCACATTGTTGGAGGAGCCGGAACACCAAAACGGTTATACCACGTCGTCAAGAGTATAATCGCTTATCAATACATAGTAACTACGTAAAATTTGTAATTGCTATTGGCTAAATTTCTAATGAATTATATAATCTAGATAATTTTCGATTCACATAAGGTTTGATAGAAAGAAAGGTTTAATAGAAGAAGAGAAGCCCATGGTAACTGTTTATTGGCAAGTCGTATTTACCAAGCTAATAATCCAGATTTACAAAGATATCCTCGTACAAAGTGTTTTGTAAAACTGAAGGAGAGGTTTGAAAGAACGGCAAATGCAAATTATGAGAAGACAACAAGAATACACGCATGTGGTAATCAGGATAGTCAAATTGACATTTTGGAATGTGCAGTCCAAAATCCATCTACAAGTGTCAGAAAAATTAGTGATGAAATTAGTATTTCCAAAAGTGTGGTTAATAGAACGTTAAATAAAAACAACTTCCACCCTTATCATTCTGAGCATCACCAATTCTTAACACAGCAAGATTTTCAGAAGCGAGTACAGTTTTGTGAGTGGGCAACTATAAAGCTACAAGATGAAATTTTTTTTTCAAAGTTGTTATTTACCGATCATAACCCCAGATTAATAAGACAAGACGATCATCAACACCGCTTTAAAGTCAACGTTTGGGCGGGAATATGCGGAGAATATGTCATTAGACCACATTTTCTTGAAGGAAACTTAACTGGTAATGGATATTTGCAATTTTTACAAAACGACTTGCTCCAATTGCAGGGACATATTCCTCCGGATGACTTAAACAGTCAGTGGTTCCAACATAATGGTGCCTCTGCACATTCCACACTGGCGGGCGGTAAGTTTTCTCATTATGTAAGTTATGTAAATTCATAGAAAAACTGTTTCAGGTTAGAGAATACTTAAATGATTTGTATCCAGATAAGTGGATAGGTAGCCAATTCCATGCCCTCCCCGATCCCCAGACCTGTCTTGTCTTGATTTTTTTTATGGGGCTATATAAAAGACAGGGTGTATAAAACTCTTCCGACAGATGTAGAAGATTTACGGGCAAAGATAAGAAATGCTTTTTTGACCGTAACAATGCTGCGCAATGTGTCAAGCTATTTTCGTCGTAGAATTGCTCAATGTCTAGAGAAAAATGGCAGACATTTTGAGCGGTTACCTTTTAATTACTAATTTAACTAGGTCATTATTACTTTTGTTAGAAATGCACGATGTTAATTTACTGTTTTGAATACTGCATGCGTGTGTTCTTGTTGTCTTCTCATAATTTGCATTTGTTGTTCTTTCAAACCTCTCCTTCAGTTTTACAAAACACTTTGTACGAGGATATCTTTGTAAATCTGGATTATTAGTTTGGTAAATACGATTTGCCAATAAACAGTTACCATGAGTTTTACTAATTATTCTATTATTTATTTACTAATTCTTCTTTAGAGTAATTCATTTCACAATTATTACTGTCGCTTTTCTATTAAACCTTATGTGAATCGAAAATTTTCCAGATTATCCTTTGACAGGAGCCTACTACGTTATTTTACATATAAGCTATTTGTAAACTTCGCATTTTTTCATAGAAATGAGATTTCATGAAAAACTAATGAATTTTGGTATAGGAGCAGGTATAGCAAAGTTGTAGAGAATTTAATTCTGCATCTCATGGTATGAAAATATACAGGGCGTTGCATTTAAAAAATTCGAGATTTTTCAATTTTTCAATTGGCAATTTTGACATGATATTTTGGTCACCCTGTATAACGCAGGCCAGTTTTTGGAGCATGATTCGGAAGAGTCATCCTTACTAAACATCTGATAAAAAAATGGGCTTAGTAGCTATTAGTATAACCTGTCAGTATCAGAAAATGTAAGCAACCAATATCGACTAGAAAAACCTTTCAAGCGAGATATCTCAAAAACTGTGAATATTTGAATAGAACTATTCTACACAAAGTACCCTTTATTTTTGATGTAGAATCCGAAAAAAATATAAAAAATGTGTGTTTCCATTTAAAAAACCAAAGTTGGTGTCTGTCCAGGAAAAGTGGAACACCCTGTATAGTTGAATATATTTTTAATTTGTACATTCCGAGAAATGTGGCAACACAGTAAAAAGAAAAATCCATATATTCCTCATTTTAACATAGATATTGGACTTTCCCGCACTAGTGGGACACGCTGTATAATGACCTGCTAATTTTTATGTAACTGGAAGCAATGTACCTATTTAAGTATGATTTTTCAAGGGCACTACGAATGATAAAAAAGCGCTCCCACATAAACTGGCTAATGGACGCCATTTCAAATAAAAGTAGTAGATATAATCTATTTTAAATTTGAACTGTTAAATGTAAATTTTGTACAAAAGATTTGATTAAAATTTCGACTTTAGTTAAAAATAATGCTAAACTTAGATTTACATGGACATGAAAGCTATTTATATATGCACCACTCTAGAAAGTTATTTCGGTCCATTTACAAGTAAAACTGTATCATGGGATTGAGATCGAAATCGTATTAGAGTTAAGATGGCATCGCCGCAAAAGTTCGTATAAATATTAAACAATCAGAATTATATAAATAGCATCCGGATATTTTATAACTTTGTGTATCCTCCGAGAGTAGTTGTGTCCATATTTCCAGTGGAACTGACTAAAATTATTTATATACGATGTATACGGTACCAACTTTAGTATTGACTTTTTTAATTAAGCAAAGAATTTCATTAGATAACAATAAAATATTATCTGTTGCCTCTAGAAGTAATAGAAAATTTGGCAAATTAAAAACATGAGTTTAGTCTTATTCTACTTATCAGTATTACCACTAAACGCTGTGAAATAAATACAATATTTAGAAATACTGTTCGACAAATTTTTTAACAAATTCTATATTCTACAGGATGGAGCAAAAGTAAATACCCGACTTAAATTGCCTACCATAACATAAATAAAAAAAAAACAATGTTTTATTTTTATTCAGACTTCTAAATCTTTCTACATTACTTATTTGAAAATGATTTGGACCAATCTTTTTAGATTTCAAAGTTGTACTCGTGGCTCCGCCAATGACAATTTCCAGTTTCAAAGTTTCCTTTGAAGACACAAGTGAAATGTGCTTCGAAACGCCAAGAAGCCTAAAACGACGACGCGACAACCAGCCCAGATATTTTTCAAGTAACCACGAAAGAAATAAATCTGGGATAGTTAATTTATAGGATCTTGGTTGTCGTGCCAAGTCACTAAAAACAGAAATTAAGCACCTCAATCCAGTACGCTGGAGGAAGTTATTTGGTTGGTATCGTTTTCAAATTAATAATGCAAAAAAAAAATTAATCTTGGAAAAAATAGAACATAAAAACACCTACCTGTACCTGTATTTTTATTAATTTATATTATCGAGTATAGATTAGGACTTTCTTTTGCCCAGTCTTATACAATGAAGGAAATAAGCACAATATGTATAAAAGGGAACTTTCCCCGGCAGTTTTTCAAGGTACATTTTTAGGGCTATTATCAGTGAATTCATTAGCGGCAGGTTTTATGCTTATGACCTAAATATATTTTGAAAATGATTCGGCATAATTTAAGTACCTATCATTTACAATACCATTTCCCTTCGATAAGGCGTACAAATGCAAAATGTTAAATAAATTCCGTTCATTTTATAAAAAATTGAAAGAGAGCTGTTTTGTTCAGAATTGATTAAAAAATTTAGAAATTTTCCAGAAAAATTCACGGGCGTACGAATTATTTTTTTTAAAGGGGGCAGTTACCTACCTCAGGCACGTCACTGGTGGGTGAACTGGATAACAGATATCTTTATTTTATTCACCATAACTAATGTGTTATTAATACCAAATTTCAGTTCAATATATGCATGTTGGTCTTTTAGAGATATTAAGAAAAATTCTTAAAAAAAGTTTGTTTTCAACACCCTATATCTCACAAACGAAGCGTTCTAAGCTCTACGTTTATAGGAACTTTTCTTATTAAAAAATAATTCTCTATCAACTGTTAAAATCCTACTACAAAAACTGACTCACCCTGTATAAGATATAATACATTTTTTTACTAATATACGTACTATAGAGTTCCATAATTTCTGTGGCTAATATTTAAATTTATATTATTAGTTTACCTTCATATCAATTTCATAATGAAAAGATATCGTTGGGAATAGAAATAAATTGTTTTAAAAGTAATTTATTAAAAATTGGCCTCATGAACATAAGAATATGCATCCCTTCCAGTATGTATATACATATGTAGTTCATTATTCTATGTATCAAAATAAAAGTAAATAAAAAAAATTACATAAGTTCCAGAAGTTCCAAATATTATAAGGATAATAAACTAATAAAAATGCCGAAAATTCCTCTTGTAGATTTTCGTTTGTTTCACTTTCAAGTGGATATTAAATTTGCCAACGCCGATTTGTAATAAACAGTTAAATGCAGATGACTACTTGTCACTTGGTTTAGTTTAATGCATTAAAGTAGTCGTCTCTAGAGAACAGCACTTTCTTAACTATATTTTTGCTTTGCCCGAAATCAGGCTGCCAAACTGGTAAGTACATAAACTATACACTATATTATATAGATTTATACATTAAGAGTTGCAAACTTTACTCGAGATACAAAAAACCTCGTGCGATTCGCTTAAAGTAAAAAGCGAGATGTGTACACGTCGAAGCCACTTGATTATTACCAACAAAATATGTCACAATTTAATCATCCCTATGTAACATTTTTACCGATTTGGCGTTTTCCGGATCTTTAGGAGTGCAGTTTGGGGATTAGGGGTGGCTTTTTGGAAAATTCCGGTTGCACTAACCGAAAGCTACAAATTAGCAACAAATTATCACATTGGATTCATTTCCATTGTTGCAATAGAGACCGAGATATAGGAGTAGCTACGCTAGGGTAAGTCTGTACGCCAAAATATTCATTGTTTCTCGGAAACGGCTATAACTACAAAATCGGGCTTAGTGTTAAAAATCAGCTACAAATTAGCAAGAAAATATGCTATAACTTGATCATCCCTATCTGATATTTTTATCGATTGGACGTTTTTCAGGACGTTAGGGGTGCAGTTTGAAAGTTAGGGGTGGTTTTTCGGATAATTCCGGTTGCACTAACCGAAAGCTACAAATTAGCAACAAATTATCACGTTGGATTCATTTCCATTGTTGCAATAGAGACCGAGATATAGCAGTGGCTACACTAGGGGCAAAATATTCATTGTTTCTCGGAAACGGCTATAACTACAAAATCGGGCTTAGTGTTAAAAATCAGCTACAAATTAGCAACAAAATATGCTACAACTTAATCATCCTATCTGATGTTTTTATCGATTGGACGTTTTTCATAACGTTAGGGGTGCAGTTTGAGAATTAGGGGTGGCCTTTCGGATAATTCCGATTGCACTATCCGAAAGCTACAAATTTGCTACAAATTCTCACGTTGAATGTATTACGATCGGAGCAATATATGCCGAGATATATAGCAGTGGCTACGCTAGCGTAAGTTTACGCTAGAATATCTATTGTTTCTCGGAAACGGCAAGAGCCACTAAATCGGGAATGGCGTAACAAATTAGCTACAAATTCTAGATATGGTTAGGTTGTGGCCTTATGAAGTGGCTACGCTAGCATAATGTACATAAAATTAACGCCTGTACAGAGGCTTAAAGTTCATAACTTTTGGAGCCTCCGATATAAACAAATACAATTGTGCGAAAACTATTACACTTACAGCGCCCACTTTTGAAGTATGACAAAACCCTCAACTTGTCATAGGTTTTATAAAATTTTAACAATAAATGTGATAGTTATAAACAAATTAAAAAATGAGCACTTTTCTTGTTTTTTTGCAATAACTTTTTTGTTTATTAACCGATTTTAATTTAACAAGTCTCATTTTGTAGATAATTTTACTCCCTATAAGTTGTCTGTGAGTCACTGTTCGCTAAAATTGATGGTTTTCCCTGCAAAGTGAAAAAACTGTTTTCCTCACTTATTTGTTTAAATAGAAAAGTTAGCTAATAAAAGTTTTTGACTCACGCGACGAGAGATGTCGTATTATGTTCCTTTAGACAATTTTACAATAATCTCGCGGATAGGACTTTTTTCGAGTAAAAATTTAATTTGCTTGGTCTATATTTCAAGTTTTAGATTTTTATTTTAAAAATTAAAAAAACGGCAGATCTTTAATTAATTTTGTAGAAAATTCTACCGTTACGTAACTTTATTTACACACTATTTCTGTAAATATTTTTTTCGTTTTTAAAATTATGAAAACTTTGCTACAAGATTCCTGTTTCATTTAAATTTTTGTGGACTTAATTTAGTCAAATAGATCAAAAGTTATAACAAATTTAGTAGGCAGCGCGCGAGGCCGCGCGTTCCTCGAATCCTGCGCGACGCTTTACATTTTTAGAAAATAACTTTTTTATACATTTTTCATGTAAATTTTCCCGTTCTTTCGATTGGCGCAATTAATTTTTTTTTAATTGAATTTGCTAAGATATACAATAAACAATGGAATTTTGCAACTAATTTGTTAAATAAATAATCAAGCGTACACTCTACGGTTGGTAACTTTTTATATGTTATTCCTAACACCCTCACAATTGTGTCCTCAAAAGTTACTCGATCTGCTAATTTTTCCAAAGTCAAAATCTTATTTTACTCCACTACACCTTAATCTCGCAATTATTTTTTCTGAAAATAGTTGTATGAAAAATCCTACTGATTTACAAAAATATTACGGCATACTCCTGGGTCCAATCTTAAACATAAGTTTTATATTTTATACTAGATTTAGTACTTATTACACACTGCACTTTTTTCTTCACTGTCGCTGGGAGCTTTTTCCCATGCTGTTTTCGAGGTTTCCAGGCTGATCTTTCCATGTTCAATTTTGAGCCTTCTAATTTGTTTCACCATTCGTCCAGAGTCCCAAATTCCATCATTGTGGTCTTTATTGACCAATTTAGTGCAAAAGCCAGAATTTTTTTCATCTCAACTGAACTGGAACTCAAGTTAAGTCTTTTTCAAGTCTGCTATGAGTTGATCATAGTCATTGTATTTCTCACATTATGGCGATTTTGGTTTTAGAATTTTATTTGGATTCAAACCACTAATTGATGCACCTAGCACGTCCTGCTTTTGGTTCACTCCTTTTTGTACATCCAAAGGAATCTCTCTTGCTCACCCTCTGCCAATAAATACATCAACTGATTGCATACCCTTCGGATAACAATTTGATTTTCTAAATGCAACACGACTTTACAGATAAGCAAAGCTTCATGATGGAAGCATATTTGAGAATGCTCATAAAATTTCATCCATGTCCGGCGACGAATCAAATCCTGCTGCCCACATCCAAAGTCCTGAAATAATTTTAAGGTACATTTGCCTGATGTGTAGGTATGTTATAAGATGACATTTCCAGATTCCATGACAGCAGTAATAATTCAAATAAATAATGAACGCTATAATAATAGTATATTATTCAACGAGCGTATAATGATGGGTATTATTCACGAGGTGAAGTTTACGGCCACGAGCCGCAGGCGAGTGGCCTAAATCACCGAGTGAATAATACCCATTATACGGGAGTAGAATACTATACTTTATCCACGACTACTAAATATTTTTGTTGGTTTTTTTTGAAATGTTTCGAAAAACATGGTATGTTAAGAAACAGATATACGACTCGCACAAATGAAGTCGCTGAT
Organism: Anoplophora glabripennis; assembly: GCF_000390285.2. Classification (NCBI taxonomy): domain Eukaryota; kingdom Metazoa; phylum Arthropoda; class Insecta; order Coleoptera; family Cerambycidae; genus Anoplophora; species Anoplophora glabripennis. Next base: position 242,783 of record NW_019416761.1, read on the forward strand.
GGCTCAGTGTAGATGCTCTTTCCCTTCCAACCGCGGGTCCCGGGTTCGAATCTGGTCTAGGAAAATTCACTTTTTTAATTTTTTTTTATATGTACAGCACTGAATTGAAAATATTTAGTGGTTTACACGATAAAATTTTAAAAACGGATTGTTTGTAGCAGAACAATATAATATTATAGCTAAATTAAGGAAGCATCTGACAGTAGTGATTAATGACTCATTAATCACTGCCGTGATTAATGGGTATTATTAAGGTCGAGCAAACAGACGTATAATGGGTACATTATACAATAGTCGTGGATAAAAGTATTTAAGTAACATCTGGGAACATGATGCAAATCTAAAAAATAATAATTAGTCAATTATCTTCAAAGGCATTTTTCTTGCTTTAACCGTCGAGACACCAAAACAAAACAAATGATTCTATCTGATCTTGCTAATGATATAAAAATAAACAAAATTAATTTCTATGTTGTCAAAATATGGCACAAACATTGTGTGGTATGGTTTTGGAGTCACTTTGACATTAAAGTGTAAAATATTATGTTGTCTTTTTGAACATTCATGCCAATTTTTTCTTGCTTACCTGAAAAAATGTCAAATATCAGTCCCAAATCTAATCTGGATGAGCTATGAATGTGTGAAACATTCCAGAATCGTTGTGGCAGATGTGGCGCAATCAGTAGGACCTCCAATTAAAAGATATGCTTCAAATATTTTTGGTGCTTTGACAGGGCATAGCCTTTTGTTTTCATAAGTAACTATGAGTTTCTTATAAGAAACATGATTTTTCGCATTTTAAACAGAAAAGTGGTGATAAATCAGAAACCATCAAGAATATCTATAGCAACCCTTGTATGTATACAGGGTGTCCCATTAAAAAAAATTACACACAGGTTTGAATTTCCTCGAGGTCGTCAATTAGTTTTGAGGGCCCTGTATAAAACTGACTCATTTTGATAACATCGTAGGGAACCCATGACTTCTACTTTCATTGATCCAAAAATATAAATTTCCGCGTGAACTGTTTCTTTGAAGCCAACAGTGCCGCATGCAATTTTTTTATCTTGAAAACGACTAATTTTAAATTGGAAAAGTAGATACAAAGTGACCCTAAAATTTAATAAAGAATCCAAAAATGCAATAATATACAGGGTGTTCCAATTAAAATAACAAAGTTGGTGGCAACTTCCGGTACAAGCGGAAGTGCAACAGTTTTGAAAATATTTTCATTGAAAAATTCATGGGTATTCAAATTTTACACAAAATCCTATAATGGTAACTTCGTATCCTTCTCTTCTAATGAACCTGTTGCGAATGTTCTGCTTTGAGCTACTTCTGTGTTCAACTTTAGTTTGCCCCAATACATCTTCCACTGTTAACTTCCAAGTAATCCAGTATTTGGAGACTCCATCTTCTACAAATTACAGTCAATCGTACCAAGAGTATAAATAATACCGAATAATATGAACCAATTAGTCTATAAACATGATATATTATATATTACGTAAAAAATACTGGATATTGCAAAATAGATTGGAATAAAAAGCTTAATCTTTATTAGCAGTAAGGTAGAGCTGTTGTAAAACTTTTTCGGTGATCTTTAATAAAAATTAGTAGTTTGAGCGCCAATACATAGATCTAACAAAATGTAAAGGCTCCGACAAATGATATTTTTTTCCCTTTCTTGTATCAGCAGGTGTTGTGACATGTTAACAATGAGATAAAAAAACAAGAGCCTTCGTAATGAATTTCTCAAGAGAAGAAGACCAGCCTATCTTGATGAGATTTATCCTAATTGATGGATTGGTAGAGGTGGGCCACTGTCATGGCCTCCTAGATCATATGACCTTACACTAATTGACTTTTTTTTGTGGGGGTATATAGAGAGCCACCAACTACTCGTGACGGTATGATAAATAGAATAAGACAAGCTTGTCTTGATATTATACGTAGATGACGTTCACATTGATATCGTTCGTCAAATAAACTTGTGTATTCGAGAAAGATGTAATATTTTTGAACACCTATTGTAACACTTAATAATACTTTGTTTTATCAATAAATATATATTTTGCTATCATATGAAAGATGCCTCGTTTACTAAAAATTCAATAAGAATAAGAAAGCTGCATAATTGTCCTTTTCTGCAAAATGTAAAGATACATTTTTAGCAATGCTCCTTTGTTTCAACTCTTTAGCCCTAGTACATCGATGCTATTAACGGTAAAAAATGAAAAAATAAAGAAATTGCGAAAAATATCGTAAAATATGTGGAATTGATATATAACACCTAATATGAAAGTTGTAGATTGACATTAATAATAAGCTTTTACAAAAATTTCAGACTATTCTATAACAGTTTCGAAAAATTATGCGGTGTGTCCAGATTTATTAAAAATATTAAAATATTGATTTCTGAGGTTGTTTTTGAAAATTTTCTTACTTATATTATGTCAATGAAAAGCCAAAAAAACGCTCTATTTGCTCAGCTTAAAATTCAATATTACCCCCAAAAAAAGAGAGAAAAGAGAAAGTTGATGACGGTTTCTCGCAACCGAAATGACGCAATGAAGTGATACAGTGATATTCCTCGAAAAAACTTGCTGTGAAAGTGTCCCCAGATTTAAAAAATTCCTTAAATAAAAAAGTTAGACAATTTCCGTAAACGTCACGTTTACTATTTTTCAAAAACCTGAAGAGCTATGACCGATCTCCAAGAGCCATTAAGTTAGCAACAGAACTGTCTAAAACTTTGTCCATGTAACCATTTTCCTACCTCTTATAGTTTCCAAGAAACCAATACATGCATCACCAAAATGGTCCACACTGTATATACAGGGTGTCCCGGTACTTGATTAAAAAAAGTCGAATACAAATAGATGATGTCAAAATAATAACAGTTCATATAATTTTTTTTCATACGGGCCTTCGTTAACTTGTTACGAGCCCTCAATGGTGAACTTTAAAATTTTATTTTTATTTACAGTCTCTAAAGTATTAACTTCTTCATGATGGAAATTTGGTGATCGATAACACTTGCATACAGCTTCTTTTTGATGTAAGTAAAAATTCATTATGCCCAGAACTCCAGGGCCGGACTATACCCAATGATCATTGTTCCTTCTTATTATATGTATACTTACTTGCTTTAAATTAAATATGGTTATCTTCTTAAAATTTTTTTATAAAAATACAGTTCAATGTTATATTGCTTTGTAAATATAACGTGTATTAATTACTCAAAGATATATTTTTTGTTATTTTATTTTATTTACAACTAGAGATGTGCCGCGGACATGTCAGCTGTACATGTTCATTGCACATTTCGTGAAAAGTGGACATGTCCTGAGGACACTTTTCAAGATTGAAAAATCGTATGCGCATGCGCGGAATTATTTGTTGCATTCATAATTCCCGCAAAAAATTTTTGAGGTTGGCACATGTAAAATTAAAGATATTTAGCTATTTTCTTGTAATTTTGTTGGTAATTGTTTAACTGAAACTGGTATTTTAAAAATACAACCTCTTTTATAAGGCCATATTTTGATATTTTTGGCAAAGTCAATGATTAGTAGATAGTAATTGGTTGATTCTTAATTTAATATTTAATACACAAATAGTTTATAAATGAACGCTAAAATCAACAGTTTGGTTATATTTTTCTGAAATGAGTAAAAATCATAAATGTAACTTCTCAAAAACATTTTTTAAGAATTCCAGTAGGATGTAAAAACATTTAAATAAGTGTATTGGCTGTCCGGGGAAAATTAGAAACCTGTTTATAAAAAAGCCTAAAGGTATGTAATAAGTAAAATATATCGACATATATTCATTAGAATAAAAGTAATATTTTGCTCTGTGTACCTGTGAAAACATGACGTAACCCATAGGTGCCTTATTAGATTCAAGGTCAAAAGTACTTTTCCCGACATGTCCGGACATTTCATCGACATGTCCGTAACACACTTTTCCGAAACGTGTCCATCTCTATTTACAACATTTCCTTAATTACTACCAACCTTAACTTTAATATGTTCGTTAGTGTTTTCTATATTATCTGTTAATATGAATGCTGGTTTGACTGTCAATGCTAATAGTCAACTCTACCATTTTTTAAAATATTTATTGTTTTCTAATAACGTTTTAAAACATTGTAAGGACCTTCAAAAATGGGTGACGAACAATACGATTTTCAGATTTTATAAAAATGTAATCAAATGTACCTATCTAAATTTGATGAAACAAATGGTTTTTCTTTAGTGTGATGTTTGCTTATCGTTGGTCTAAAGTTAGCAAATGTTTCTCGTAAACCAACTAATAAAAATGAATTTTAAATAATGGTTGTCCATATACTAATTCTGCAGATGAACAATCTAAGTCACTTTTAATAGCAGCTCGTATACCTAATAAAATAGTTGGTAATTTTTTTCTCTAACGATTATTATTATTATTAGTTTTTGTTGTTAATGTAGTTTTTAATGTTCTATGAAATCTTTCGACCATCCCATTACTTTGTGTGCTTGTTGTGTGTATTTTATGTGTACCTATGTATTTCGTAAATTCTGTAAATAAAGCTGATTCGAACTGACTACCTTGGTCTGTGGTTATGGTGTATAGCAGCGGTCGACAACTGGCGGACCGCGGAAGGTAAAATACTGGACCCCCAAAAATTTTTTGAAAGTATAAATTACTCAAATAAATTATTTAAAAAATATTTTTGTTTACGTTTGAGTGCCACACCATTTTTTCTGGTATTTTACAATTGTGTAACTGATTTGCGTTCTTAATGGTTAGTAAGTAGATTAAATTTGAGTGCAAATTAAAATAAAAAATTAGTAAGAAATATGATTTTTATTTTCTGGACCTCGTTAACAATTTTCAAAAGTATCCGGACCCCACCTAATATTACTTGCCGACCCTTGGTGTATAGTATACCAAATCTACATATGTATTGAAAAAATAATGTTTTTGCTATTTATTTAGTCCATAGCGTTATATCTTGTTCATTCGTGGAAAAAAATATTTTGAGTTAATCATTTTCTTTGTCGCGCGAATGCCAGGATGTGAAATTTTATGTAATCTGTTAAAAATTTCTAATCTAAAATATTTTGGATTATAAATTCGTTTGTTTTTTGTTATTTCACACCAAATGTTATTTGAAAATTCAATTTCGTGTTGTACCAGTTTATATTTAGTGCCATTGTTGTTTTATGGTTTTAGTACGTCTTTTAACTCTTTATCATGCTCTTGTGCATGTTGTATTTGTTTTAAATTTACTTCGAAATTATCAATCAAGTTAACAATATTTTCGTTTACTCTAGAAAGACTATCAGCAATAATGTTATCTTTTCCTTCTATGTGTCTGATATCTGATGTGAACTGAGCAATAAATTCCAAATATCGAAAATGTCTTGGACTTTTTTGTTTTTGAATTCAAAATGTTAATAAGAGGTTTATGATCTGTAAAAATAATGACTTCTCTTCCTTCTATTAAATATTTAAAATGTTTGATATTCATGTAAATCGCTGAAAGTCGAATATTGTTGTGTTGGTGCGAGTTTTTTTGAAAAATAAGCTAAAGGTGTACTTATTTATATTGTTGTGTGATTGCTCCAGAACCGCATTGTTTGAAGCAACTACTTTTAAAATTAATTTTCAATTTGGTATTGGGTGTGCTAGTTGTTGTTTTGGATGAAAATTCTTTTGTTATTTGAAAACTCGTGTTACATGCTTCATTATTATTATTATTATTATTTATCAATTATTATTTATTAACTTAACTCTGTTTTTGTAATATTGCACTTAAATTATGCAAAGGGATTAAAATTTCAGCAAAATTTGGAATAAATCTATAATAAAAATTAATCATTATTATGAAATTAATTATTTCAAAGTTGTTGCTTTTGGAAAATTTTTAATCGCAATTATTTTTTCTTTTGATGGTAAAATGCCTTTTGAAGAAATAGTATGACCTAGAAATGTTAATTGTGTTACTCCAAAATAACATTTTGGTTTAATATTAATGCCATATTTAGTCTTTCAAAAAGCTGTTTTAAGTGTTCTATATGTTCATTTTCATTTTTGCTGGCAATTAAAATATCTAAATAAACGAATACGAAATTTAGACTAGAAGTAACTTCATTTATGGATCTTTGAAATGTATGTGCTGCGTTTCTTAAACCGAAAGGCATTCTTATAAAATTATATATATAAATAAATTTTAAAGTATAGTCGGGTATGCAGTCAAAGCCAAATTTGAAGTGTACTCTTTTTTATTGCTCGAGCTTTCGGAACAAATTATTCCTGCCTCAGGAGAAATTACAATGGAATATACATTGGTAACAACCACAAGTAATAATCTAACTTATACTTACAAAATTGAGATTTAAATCAAAAAATTTTCCAAGTTTAGAACAAAATCGAGTCAGGTCGACAAAGTAGAAAAATAATAGAAAATTGCCACAATTTTCTCGTTTATGCCGTTTCGTACACGAGTAGAATATATTATTAAAATCCATTTTCAAGAGTGGCATGAATGCCACAAGGTACCGTCGTATGTAAAAAATTTTAAAAAGTTTATTTCATCGCCTGCGCAACTTTCGAAATACTTGCATTTAGCGTATTTTTAATTTTGTAAATATAAAGTAATTCATGTATTTAATGAAAGTTAATAATAAACTATTTCGGCATAAGTCCCCACATACTAGAAATGATTTTTAATAATTTTTTGAGTCATGACCAGAAAAAGAAAAATATATAAATATTTTGTCACAATAGACCATACGTATTTATGAACAATATATTTAAATTTTAAAAATTAAAAATATTATATAATTTGAATTAACCGCTACAGTGCAAGAATGATCTACTTGAATTGAGCCGACTAAGGTAGAAGAAGAAGAAGAAGGAGAAAGAATTAAGCTAGAATACATAGGGAAGAAACTGATTTAATATCATGTATATTGAATTTTTTTTTTTGTTTTTGGTACTCTGTACCTTAATCACTTAATTTGTACTTTTATACATTTTATTTTTATATTAAAAGATTTATTTAATAGTAATTGAATTGAAAAACTGCTGCCGACTCAATTGTCATAATGCTTCCTCAAAAGACTTTGAATTACTAATTTTTAATTATAATTAACACAGACAATAACACTTAAAATAATACAAATTTTTATTAACTTAAAATTAAAGCATATCAAAAATATAAGTTCTTTCGGTTTTATGATTTTTCACATTTTCAAATTTTAAACAGTTTTATCTCCAGCTCTTGATGAACGAAAATATATTTTAACAGATCAAAATAAAGGCCTTACTACCAGCTTTATTATAAGTTATTAAGAATTATCGTAATAAAAAATAACATGTCGAAAAATCAAACTAAACCCAATACAAAACTTTTTCTTTTTTATGTATTTTTTTTTTATTTTAAAATTTTTATTCCCTTTTATATTTAGAAATATTCATTTTTTATATAGATATCTTCTCCGACACTTGCATTATTTATGATACATTTTTTAAATTAATTTAAGTATATCGAAAATTGCACAGGCGAGGAATTAACCGCAATTTGTAATTTTTGACAACTTTTTAAAAAATTTTACATACGACGGTACCTTGTGGCATTCATGCCACTCTTGAAAGTGGCTTTTAATAATATTTTCTACTCTTGTACGAAACGGCATAAACGAGAAAATTGTGGCAATTTTCTATTATTTTTCTACTTTGTCGACCTGACTCGTATTAAAATTCAAATTAATTTACAACATAAAAATCCAATGTGGACTTATGCCTACATTTATATGACTATAATGTAGTTTCCTACGTGCATGCAAAATGGCATAAACGAGAAAGACGAAAAAATGTTCATGAATTTTCCTACAACTTTGGGACTTATGCCTTCGTATTGGACCCATAGAGGAGTGATGCCTACTTGGCACAGCACATTATTTATAGTAAGTATTATAAATTTTCAACGGCATAAATGAGAAAGTTATAGAATGAAAATAAAAATTTTCCGCAGCTTTTCCAAAGCTCTATTTTCTTTAGTCCTTAGTAGGACTCATATTTCTAATTGGCATTAATAAGAAATTGGTAGACAAATAAAGATGTTTTTTGACATTTTCTTACAAAGTTTTCCATTTTTAGGTCCCTTGCGACACTTATGCCAAAAAATTTTGTGATAAAATCGATACTTCTCTTCAACTTACGAACACGGCATAAGTGAGAAATACGTCGCTGTACACATTATTTTTTTGATAAGGAAATTTGAATTTTCACAAAGGTGTACCGCAGCCCATCTTTTAAATTTAGTTTATTGTACTTGTCTCTTGGTTACCTTTCAGTATTCTCAGAGGCATAAACGAGAAAGACGTCGTTGAACTTCAGTCTAATATCTCCCGGTCTATAATGGATATCTATTTGGTACTGTTACATTATTTAATTGTCTATAGTCTCCTATAGGGACGCCAATCATTTGGGTCTTTCTTTGGGACCACGTGTTGGTTTGCAAATACCGTATTTTACTATTTCTTCAAATTCAGTTTTTGCTATTTTAAATTGTGTGTAAGCTAATCGACGTGCTTTTGAAAAAGGTAAATTATTGTTTGTTTAATGTTGTGTTGTACTGGTTTAGAGAAATCTGGAGAATTTAGAAGCTGTCTATATTCTTGTATTAGTTTAGCGTACTTGTTTTCAATTATAAACATTTTGGATTTGATATTATTCGAAATTAAAGATCCCTTAGTTGTAAGTGTGGTTTCAATACCTATTATTCTTGTATTCTTTATATCTATTAATAATCCAAAGTGAAGAAAATCTGCATCTATTTATTATTGGTCGTGTTATTTCAGCTATAGTAAAAATATGTGAAAAATTTATCCTTAAACCTAAACCTAATTTTAGTATTTGTTTGCCAAATGTGTGAATTATTGTACCGTTTGCTGCAGTAAGGAAGGTTTCTTTATCTTTTTGAACATCTTTAAAATAATCTCTAGGAATTTTTTTTAAATTTATTGTGATAAAGAGAATTGTTTAACAAAACATACGAGAAGACAAACAGTCTTCTTGTGTGACTTACTTCTATTAGGACGATTTTGACAATTTTTACAATTTCTACATTGAAACTTATTGGAATTAGTTCTAGGTTTATACTTTTGAAATTAAATTTAATTTTGCATTGTATTTATTTGATTTTCTAAAAATTGTTTTTGGTTTATATTGTCAACTAAATTTTAAAATTAATTTGTGAATTTGTTAAGTGCTTCTAATAACATATTGTTTTTTTACGTTATTATTAGTCATTTGTGAAGATTGAGTTAGATTGTTCTTTTGACATTCAGAAATAAATTGATAATTTTTATAATGATCTAAAGATTGATAAGTTTCCCATATTTTATCTGCTATTTCTTCCTTACCAGTGTTATTGCCACCAATATGGTTTTTGGTAGACGCCGTTTCCATAATTTTAGCAGCAATTCTTTGCTAACCATTTGCGAACCGCTAACGACATTCAGCATTTTTTTAAAGAAGACAGATGGTTTACGGTCTCCCATTTCTGATCTTGATCTAGGGGTTTCATTAATCATTTCACCAGTCACTGAAGCACTACCAATTTTTTCGGATGAGGATAGCCCAAGAAACAAAAGTTATATAGTGCCGATGATACCCTAAGGGTGGATGCCACCCCTTCTGGAGGGTGGGAATTTTTTTATTAAAAATAACCTCACGATTCGATAGAGGGACGAATTCTAAGCAAATAAGGTTCTATAAGAATTTTTTGTACAATGAATACTTTTTGAGTTATTTGCTCGGTTATTTGACCCTAAACATTTTTAGCCCAAAAAATACATGTTTTTGAGCCATTTTTCGCGAATATCTCAAAAACTACAAGTTTTATCAAAAAAAATATCATAAGCAAAAATGAAGGTAATTAAATAACAAAGAGATTTCATTTTTTATTTTTGTAGATGGTATAGAACCCGAGTTATGACTCCCAGAAGTTGAAGTCAATTTCGAAGATAGCTATAATCAACGTCCTGTAGCGGAAAAATTAAAGGTTTTTCGAGGAAAACTTATATAACACCTATTAAAGTTCTTGAAAAGACCATTAAATTGAGTCGTTAGCATGAAAACTAATGAAGTTACAATCAAAATAAAATGATTGCCTTGATTTTTGAGAGAAAAAAATCGGTATTAAAATTAATGACTTGACGGAAAAAAAATTAAACGTGTTCCTTCTGCAAATTACTTTATTTATGTATTAACAGTAGATTCTGGGAATTTGAGCGATTTTAGAAGCCTAAATTTAATAAAAAAATTAATTTACTTTTGAATACAATTTTTCAATTTAAACATTTTTTTTTTCAAAATATTTCAAAAACTAACAGTTATGAAAAAATTAATAAATTATAAGAAATTGTAGGTTTTTTCTTACTGAACAATTTGCTTTTTTTAAATTTTTGTAGAACAAAATTTGACTGATTGTGAGTTATGACCGTTGGAAGCTCAAAGCAAAGCTCCAAGATTGCTTTTCCTGAGCCATTTTAGCTTACAAATCTAAAAAACGAAGGGCTTAAATTCCCTACAAAATGGTTTTTTGAGTAAATTTATAACTAAAATTACAAGTTATGGTAAAGAAATTTATCGCATAGTTTCGGTAAAATTTTCGGTGCGGGTAAATCACCATCATCTTTGTGTATTTTGGAGCACTTGTGAACTGATTTGAGTAAGTATTTTAATAATATACCAACACACATGTATTCATTTATAATGTATATAATTTTTTTTTATTTGATATTAATTTAATAAAAAAATATTAAGAATAAATTCAATAAAATTAAAAAAGATTAATTATATCATCATACTCACATATAATTTTTAGGAAATTTTTCTATAAGGGGTAGGGTTTTTTATGAGGGGTAAGTCTTCCATAAGGGTTTTTTGTGTGGTTAAAAAGTTGCAATATATCATAGATCATTTGAAAACCAATAAAAAGTTTATAATTCAACATATGCATACCATTAAAACATCTCAAACTGTCCATATTTTATTTTATTATAAGGAATGGTTCTTAAGGGTTGCAACTTTGTAATGAGTCGTAAACTTTCTAATGAATAACAAAAGAAATTCAATGCATTGTGAATGCACCAAAAGAATATTTTAAACTGTTAAAAACTTTTTTTTCTATTTTTTTGGCCATGGAAGGTTAGATTTAAGGATTTTTAAAGGTTGAAAAGTAATTAAATATTATAAATTATATTAAAAAACATAAAAGGAACTTTATCCAAGATATTTGAACATGAATTGAATCTTTAAAATACGTAAATCTGCGATTTTCGCATTTTTTTCGTACAAGGGTAGTTTTCACTCCTAAGTAGAAAAAACACACATCTAGACAATATAACTTTTTAAAGTGGGGGGTCAGATGAGCTTGTATGCAAATTTTCAGGAAAATCCATGCTATCCGAAAAAATTGGGAGCTCAATTGGATTCATTTTGAAGTACGTATTTAAAAATAGTTAAATATTTAGTTTAGTTTTGATATTGAGAGTAGGTTTATATTATGTGTAGCAACCTTACCACAAGAATCAATATATCCCAATTTTTATTTTTAAAGATTTCGATTATTTTTTCTTCACTCTTCCTATTGATTGAATTCTTCTTTCTTACTTTCTTAAAATTGGAAAATGTTGATACCGTTTCTGAAGATTTAACTTCGCTTCTTTTTCTTCTACTGTTGTTTCTTGAACTTCTTTTTCTTTTAAATGCCTAGAATCATTTTCAAAATTTGTTTTGTTTGTAGTCAGGGTCACCAGTTTGTGGGGGTCTTACTTTTTCTTCTTGTTGTATGTATACTTGCTTTAAATTAAATATGGTTATCTTCTTAAAAGATTTATTTTATAAACATACAGTTCAATGTTATATTACTTTTTTGTTATTTTATTTTATTTACAACATTTTCTTAACTACTACAAAAATGTCATTCACTGTTCTGATCCGTTTCTTTGGGACTAGACGTAGATCCTGAGATTTAAGTAGCAAGTTGCCACTACAGTTAAACAACCCACAATTTTTGCATAGATGACGATCGCAATCAGCCTGCATCAAAAATAAGTTCCCTGAAGAATTTGCCAACGATAATACCCTTTTGGTTCAACTCGGTAAAATTAACAGTTTAGGAAATATTTGTGATTTTATGTCAGAGTGCTCATCGAGCGGCGCCTCCACGATTTTTTAAAAATTTTTGGTTACACATAATTACAATGTTAGAACTGTATATATTTTAAAAATAAGAGCCTAGAAAATCTTACTGTGTGCTAATGTATTTTTCACTATCAAGATTTGACAAACCAGGAAAATTCTTCAGGAAGCTTATTTTTGATACAGGCAGATTAAGATCGTCATCGCATTTTGTTGTACAATGTGCAAATCATTCATCGATTGAAGGCCGGCTCGAGCACAGTGTGGTAATGTGTGTCTCAATCTTTATGATCGGCACAAAGGCACTTGATCACAGGATATTATGCAAATCTATTATTATTCATGTTATGGTCAACAGTAAGATAATAAAATGAAATATCTACATAAGTATATCATTCGGAGTATATTTTTAATATTTAATTAATAACCTCTTAATCAATGCAAGTGAAATATTTAATATAATTCAATTTATAGTGCATTGTAGTTAAAAACATGAATATTAAAAGCATAGAAATGTAACTTTAAATATACGTATAAGAAAAGTGAATCACTACCCGCAGAAATATTGAGTCACTACCCGTGTTTACACTTTTGCACCAAATAACAAATGCTTCAGATATGTGGAATTCCAACAAAAAAAATCGTGCTGGACTATGATGGAGTATAATAAAACCAATAAGTAACAAGAACAGTTCAAAAAGCAGGTATTGTATTCATCTCGTTATTCATTGTATACATTGATTATAGTCAGGTTCAACTTCATCGTTATCTTATCTATTTAGGTGTGGTTGTTTGTTTAATGAAAATTGTTGTTGACACTTTGTTCAATGCCCATCCATATAGAACTATCTTGGCAACTATCAATAAAGAAAACAAATGTAATTACACCAATAAAAATTGTTGAGTATCTAGAAATTTAAATAAAGCCTAATTATTTGAAATATGAATGTATTTGAAAACGGTCTTAGACATTCAATAGCACATTAAAAAAGCGCAATAAAAAAAAACGAATCGCCCATGGTTGAGTGTAATACCTACTCGTGGCCTAGAAAAATAATACCTGCATATAATCAAAAGTATACCTAATCCTACAAGTCAACAGCAATAAGTTTGCGGGTGAATTGGAACTACCCACAGTACAGATGCCCAATGGACATCGGGGCGACAGCAGCTCAAAGAGGAGCGAGAAATCCTACATTTCTAGTTCTGTTTCTTACCCGAAAACTTATTCTTAATGACGTATACATACTTGTTAATTACCAATTAGCATACATTTTGTATCTAAAATTTGTATGTAATAAGGCAGAACAATATCCTGTTATAGGATGTTTTCTCATAATTTAATAAGAGGTGACAAGAACAATTATTATTAGGCGTAATAAATTTAACCAGTTTCTTCTGACCAAAACAATGTAATTAACCGAATATACCATTTTAAGATAATTGGGAAGTAATCCACCATAGCATAAACTTACAGGAACACCTTAAACATTATTTTATTTTAAGCTGTTGTGTTGTTTGTTGGTACAAGTATTTAATAAGGGTTCCGAGACATGTCCATATGAACTAATTTTTGCTCCTTGAAGGAGTAAAAAAGTTGTGAAAATACCTTAAAAGAAACAGACATGACATCTTCTCCGCATACCGTCATTGTCGCTTGCATGAAATAAAAACAAGCAAGCTAGAAAGCTAGTAGGTACTTTTCGTAATCTTTCTAAAATGCAAAATTTGAATATGATGTCGTTCCTTATTTGCTAATATATTCTGTTTTAAAATGTTAATTTGAATTTTACGCGTCTTTTTTATCCACAGAAACTTAATTTTCTCGATTATTTTTTCAACTTAACAGAAAAATTCAAATTGAGACACTTTGTAGTATATATTCAATTATCAAAATTCATCAGGCTAGTTTTTTTATATATTTAAGGATGGCAAAATTTGTCACCGATATTAGATAGGTACATTTATATAAGTAAATTACATACCTAACAATAATAGTTTGACGTCCCTTTTAGCCCTTTGGCCCTCCTCTTTGAGTGTTTGGTCTATCTGCTTCGTTCTGGCGATCGCCGCCCTCTCTTCTGCAGATACCGTGCACCCCATGGCGCAATCCTCTATGCACGACGTTTTGACGGCTTTTTTTGTACCACTCACAGAAAATATATTATTATTATACTAAGTAGATATGCGTAAACTATCACAAAATCATATCACTGATGTTATCATGAGGTAAAATCGATGAACACACCCAATTCTAATGTTTGAAGTCAATCGACCTATTTCCCGACTTTCCGTTCACTGCTGTCTACTTGGTTCTAAAAAAATTAGATCACACACTATTTTTAAACCACTTTAGTTTAAGTTCACTTTACACTACTTAATATAATTAATATAGGCGAGGATAAGGTACGGTTATCAATAATAACACATCCGGTTGTAACTAACCGACCAAATAAGTTTCGTATTGAATTTAACGTGCAGGTAGATATGTAATAAACGGATACTCCGCGTTATTATGAACTAAAATATAACTTAACTCGAAATGACGGACCGTTGATTGCCGTCTCGATCAAAGCACGACCACCGAATTATAGTTCGACATCGACAGATGGTTCTTTTTCGTCACACCTTACCCCTCCTGACGCATAATACACACATGTTTAAGGCAGAGCGTCAAATGGTGGGGCATTCGCATTTACATTAAACGTTACTTCCCCACTCTCCTATATGTATACAAGTCTATCCTAATGACGTATTAGCATCGCACTGATAAAAATACACCTAATGATACCTTGCTCTTTTCATATATGCTAACTTAATCGAAGTAAGTATACCTCCTATTTAACCGATAATTAATAATGAAGATTTTGTATTCTTTGAATAGAAAAAAAAATACGTAGGTGCAAACATACAGAAGCTAGAACAAGCAGCTTTATCTCTATTCAATATTCAACAATTATCCAAAAAAATTATCTGAAGTCGCCATTAATTTTTATTTTATAGTTTTTTTACTATAGCATATCAACAAAGAAAAGGGGGAAAGTGAAAATTAATTCAATTAAAAATTTCACAAAGCTTTACGTGTCGAAACAAATATATTAATTTCCTTTTGTGTGATTTGACAAACTAAACAGGGTGATTCAGTCATAATGTCATTAATGTTAACCACTTATTCGGAAGGCCTAATAAAGACAGAAAATCGAAAAAAAAATTTACTCGACCTTTTAAAAAATAAGCAAATTACGTCTTAACTTCCGTGAATTCGGCGCTCTACTTCTCAACACATTTTATGATAGCGAACACGCCGGCGGACTAGAAACCGTTAAGCCGGCTCCAGACTCACGCCGCGAACATCCGTGAAGCTCCGCGAACGCGAGTGTGGATGGTTTTCACGCCTTTTCAGAGTTCACGGGTGTTTGCGTATTGTTTCCCGTTTCGAGTCGGCCTTTTTGTTCGCCTCAGATTTCTCGGCCACGAAACGTGAACGCTTTCCACATTCAAGGCATGCACCACATAACCTCAATTTAAAAATTTCGTGGCATGGTACCGTATGATTTAGTATACTATTGTTGCTGTTATGACTACCTGGAATAACGACATAGAATTACAACTTTTGAAACATTACCAAGCAAGAACCTGTGCTATGGGATGCCAAACATCAGTATTGCAAAGTCAAAAATCAAAACAATGATGCTTGGTTCCGGATTGGTAGTTTAATGGGTATTGTTTTTTTCCTTTGTTTACTGTGTTTAATTCGCATATAATTATAAACTAATGCGCATAAAGTCAATGCTGCTGCTGCAATTTTTTTGTCCATTTTTCACTAAGGCACGAACAAAATTGTGAACGTTGTGAGTATGGAGATGAAGTTCTAGTATAGTCCGTGACGTGCAAGGTTATTCGCGTCGTGAGTCCAGAGCCGGCTTTAGAACTTTGAACAAAACAGTTGTCGGTAGTATGTACCAGGTTTGATCGTTGACGCATCAACTCGGCATTGAAATACTTGAAAAACTTATTCCCATTTTTATTTAGCCGTACAGGTCTGGTCGAATTAAACGTGGAGGTGGTAGAGATGTATCCGCCCAGTTGAAGAATCTGCGCGCGGGCAAGCGTTGTACACAAACAGCCGAACTGGGCGATTGAGCAATAAATCTCAGTTGTTGACAAGTGGTTGACAAATTGCCTAGCAGTGCAGCAATGCGGAATTTGGTGTGATTCTGGTAATTTTCATTTATTATAGGCACCTTCTATTACTCATTCAGAGAAAGGGAAAAATAAGAGACACATTTTGTTTACTAATATTATTACAACATGGCATTTTGGAGACCTTTCGAAACAGAACAAAACGAAATTTACCATCAATTTAATAAAATTATTTGAGTACATAAATAATTAAAATATGTTGTTGGTCAAATGAACACACAGTGTCGGAAAGTCCCCATGGTTCATCGGCCGTTACGTGAGAGCGATAAAGAAAGTCATAGAAATCCGTGCGATAGAGAAAGATGGCTATAATGAAGGCGTCTAATAGTCACCACCCATTTCGCCCTTTCACAAATAAGTAGATCTTATAATAGAATTTTTCTACACATTATACAGGTAGTATTTAAATGGAGGGGCACAAATGATACCAGAGATTCCTTGGGTGAAAATAAGTCGATTTAACCAAACATACCTATATATCAAGTCGCATAATAAAAAAGATACAGAGTGTCAACGTGAAAAATAAAAATGGTTTTTCCTTAATAATTTCTATAATTTTAGTCAGAAATGTTTCAAATTTTCAACCGAGAGGTTTTTTAATAATGGGAAAAATAATAGAATAATGATTTTTGAGTGTCGAGTACGAGGCGCCCTCTGCTGGCAACGTTATGCATTAAATACATAGTAACTTTTTTGCCAACTCCCGTATACAGCTTTTAGTAACAAAATATGAAATACTGGACTGTTTTAAACAAAAAAGGTATATTGAAAATGGCTAAAGCCAACCGTTGAGGAGACATTTTTAATTTTATAAATTAGTGTTACGGATTTATACCTCCACGAATACCAAGATTCGAGTATCGAGAGTTCGATAAATAAAAAAATCGAGTAGATAAATGTCAGTTGATAATACTCGTTAGTTGCAATTTTGAAGTATTAGTTTAAAGTGTTAAAAATTGATTTTAGTCACTATTTACCTGCATTCTAGATATTAAATAGTTTTGGAATTGAATAAAATAGCAAATCATGTATACTAATGACGAGTATGTCGATATGTTGCAAGTATTTTTTAAATGTTACAAGAACTGTGCTGCTGCTGTACGACTTTATCATGCCAGATATCCCAATCGTCGTGTTCCTGCTAGAAAAACTTTTGCGGCGGTAGAAAGAAGACTTCGAGGAAACGAGGACACATTCAACCTCTCTTTTCCTGAAGGTACTGGCAGAAGACGTCTTATTCGCGGTGTATATCTTGAAGAAGTTGTCCTTGTCAATTTACAAGATCAGAATTCTGAAACTAGTACCTACCAGAAAATTGGCGACACAGTATAACGTTTCACATACTACTATTTGGAAAATTGCAAATGATAATCTTTTATACCCCTACCATCTACAACCTGTGCAGGAATTGACTGCTGCGGATTTACCTAACAGGATAGATTTTTGTCAATGGTATATGAACATTTCAAGGGAAAACAGAAATATTTTATCCAGTATTTTGTTTGGTGATTAAGCGTCAGTTTCACTCATGGTCTGACAAAAATCCTCACCAAGTTTGTACATCCAAATTTCAACATAATTTTAGTTTAAATGTATTGGCAGGAATCGTAGACGATTATCTTATTGGTCTGTTTATTCTTCCTCGGCATCTCGGCGGTTGAATATTTGAGATTTTTAAATGAGCAACTCCCAATATTGCTTGAAGACGTGCCACTAGCTATCCGTGAACACATGTGGTACGCACGTGACGGAGCTCCTGCTCATTCATAGCCGTTAGACAATGTTTATTAGCTATTGGAAAATGGTTAAATTTAAATTTTCCTGGGAGATCGATAGGTCGAGGGAACGATGCACCAGTCAAATGGTCTGCGCGATCACCGGATTTCACACCCATGGACTATTTTTTATGGAGTCACTTAAAAAATATTGTTTATTCCAACCCTATTGATAGTGTGGAGACGCTACGTCAAAGAATTTTTGCAGCAGCTGAGGAAGTAAAGAATGCCATACATATTTTTTCAAGAGTTCGTCGTAATTTTAATCGTAGAATTAGACTATGCTTACAGGAAAATCGAAGTTACTTCTAAAATATCCTTTAAAAATCTTGTTTTTTTTTTATTGCCAGCCAATTATTTCTTTTAAATTATCTATTGACTGTTAAGTGACTCTTGGTTTCAGTTTTGTTTTGCTTTTTTTTCTAATAATTATTATTAAACTAACAATAAATAGGTAAGTATTTTGCAATATTTTTTCAGCTGAACTGTTATTTCATATGAGATTTCTTTAATTCAGGGTTTGTTCAAATAATTTCACATGCACAAGAAAATGTGTTTTTTAGTAAGGACACCGAAAAAACAATTAAATAGAAATTATGCACCAAGTGTATTCACACACGCTAAAATAATACGCAAAAATAGTAAAGTAAATTTAAAACAGGAAAAATTATATTCTCAGTTGATTCCTGCGCCCCCTTTTGGTCGAATTTTAAAATACAGATCCACAACTAATAATTACTGTGAGGCAATGGGTTTTGAATTTATTAACAAAAGTGTCTGTTTATACCTTGATATTCGTGGAAGTGTATAAATCCGTAACATTAATTTATGAAATTAAAAATATCTCCTAAACAGTTGGCTTTAGCCATTTTCTATAACTATACCTTTTTTGTTCAAAATTGTCCAATATTTCATATTTTGCTACTAAAAGCTGTATACGCGGGTTGACAAAAAAGTTACTATACATTCAATGCATAACGTTGCCTGCAGAGGACGCCTCGTACTCGACACTCAAAAATCATTATTATATTATTTTTCCCATTATTAAAAAACCTCTCGGTTGAAAATTTGAAACATTTCTGACTAAAATTATAGAAATTATTAAGGAAAAACCATTTTTTTTTTTTTCACTCTGACACCCTGTATCTTTTTTATTATGCGACTTGGGATATAGGTATGTTAGGTTAAATCGACTTATTTTCACCAAAGGAATCTCTGGTATCATTTGTGCCCCTCCATTTAAATACAGGGTGTATAGAAATTATTATAATTTTTTATCTTTAGCAGAAAACTTTTTTAGGGACGCCTATTAAACTAAATTTTATTGCTAGGCGTTTTTATACATGTTCAACTGATTTCGGAAAGACTTTAATATTATATTCAATAAGAATTAATTATTCAATTTGTGGTACGTGTACCTGTACCTACTACAAACTAAATAACAATAAATAAATAATACTAAAAACCCTTATTCAATTATAAAATAGTGAAAACGTTAACAATATTAATGTTAGGATAGTGACCAAACAGTACGGTAAGTCAAGATTCACTCTCGATGAAGACCAGCGGTCAGGAGCTGTTCGAAAAGGGGTTTAAAATAATGATTCGAAAATTTCTCGTATCGTATTGTATCGTATTCTACTCGTTTTCTATCTTCCCTTAAAATTAATAACATTAACTAAATCAGTATACAGGCTATCCGGAAACAAATGAGCCACATTTCAACGGTGGGTTCTATAGGTAAGATCTGTTTAGCTCAAGTTACCTTAATAGTCTAATGTTTCTTTCTACTTTAAAAACTTGAGGGCTTCAAAAAATATTAAAAATTAATTTTGTTCTGATTTCTCTTAAATTTTTTTTATAAAATTTGGGATAGAAGGGTTATTAAAGTGACCACCCTAAATATCAGCTTATTTTATACTTATCATATAGAGGTCGCTAAGAATATTTTAATCTTTTACTTTTTTGTTTTAGATACAAGGTGTTTATTAAGTACTTGTACAAAATTTTAAAGGTAATGTGTGAATTTTAAGATAAAAAGTTCATATTATGAACATGGGTCCGCAACGGCTTGGTTCTTGAGATACAGTGTCAAAAAAAAAATTGTTTCAAGAATGTAAATGTTATTTGTAGAAGTACCTAGTTTAATCTTAGTCTTGTAAATGATCTAAGTTTGTCACATCGCAATACAATCAATAAAAGACACACTTTTTCACATGTTGTTCACAAACTCTTAATGATTCAACATACAAAATTTCAACGTAGGTTTAACTTTAAACCCGTTTTTTTACAAAACGGCTGCTTTCAGCAACAAATACTAAGAGTACCTTTTGTACGTAAAGTTGAATGCAGAATAGGTATGTTTAGTCAAAAATGATCATACAGTGCGACACAAAAAAGTTATGGTTATTTAAATCCTGATACAACACTGTATGTGGCAATATTTCATTAAATTGCCATGTTATTGAACAAAAATATAATCAAAATCCCAAATTAATTTTTTTTTCACGCTCTGTATCTCAAGAACCAAACCGTTGCAGATACATGTTCATATGAACTTTTTATCTTAAAATTACTCAAAGATTCAACCGTTAAAGTTTGTACAAGTACTTAATAAACACCCTGTATATTGTTGTAAAATATAATTTTGCCGATGTTTGTTTGTTTGTGTTTGTTGTGTGTTTTATTTTGTTTGTGTAGATTGTATTTTGGTTAAACTGCAAGTTGTTCAATACAAACCTTTTTGTGTTTCACCTTGTACTTTATTTTATCCCTTGCCAGCTGTTGTTAGATACTTGTTTTATATTAGAAATCTCAGAAGTCGGTTCTATATCTTTTTTTTATACACAAACTAGTACAATGCAACACGTTAGAATAAATAGGGTTTCAACTTCAATACAGGCTTTATTCAAATTTTGTTAAATTACCTAAAACTTGCAAACCTGTTAACTTAAAATTGTGAATACCTCTATGTACAATTTTTTTTTATTTATAACAATAATAAAGAATATTCTATTAAATTTTATTGCCTTTTCTTTTCAGGTTACAGACAATATAACGACGGTGTCTTTTTTTAAAAATTTACTAGTAATTAATATTCTTTATACAATTTTAAATACTTGTCCTAATATTGCATGTTGCCTATCATACAGGGGCCTATAGTGCGATCGTATTCGATGCAAAGTAATAAATCATTGCCTGTCAAGGGAATCAGTGCAACACATTTTATAGGGGGTTTTGGAAATTGAATAATTTCTTTATGCATTATGGATTAACAGTTATATATTTATGAAGGACAAAATGAAAAACAAAGGCATCTCCTTCGCACATTGGGCGGCAGGACAACAATACATTTATTACTCCCTTCATTATCCCTCATATGACTTGTGTCTTGTGTTTTTTGCGGCGGCGCGCGTGCCGGCCTGGCGTGGTCAGTTTCGTTTCGGTTGTATTGGTGCTGCGTGTTTCTCGCTCGCGATATTTGTGAGGTTATAACTGTTATAAGTGCAATTATATTTCTTTCGGGCTATATGTGTGTTTCGCGCTATTATTTGAGAATTTGTGAGTGAAATCATATTTCTTGTGCTCCGTAACAAAAGTGTTTTTAGTGTTTTATTTGTGTGCTGTGTGTGTGTTTCGGGCTGTTGTTTGTGAATCGTGAATGCTATTATATTTTCTGTGCTAGTGAAGTGAAGTTTTTTGTATTATTATTGCTCTGTTGTCGTTATATGGATAAATGGAGGCGGTGCCTGGATGTTCGCGAGCCGGATGTACTGCTGTGGGTACAAAAAAATCTATATTAAGTTACAGAGAAAAAACGATAATATTAAATGTCTATAACCCTTTAGAAAAGGATCATCCCATGAAACTGAAGACTGGTTTGGTGGAAATGTGTTCTAGATATACTGGAGTAAGCGAATTATCTGTTTTCAAAATTTTAAGAGAGAAGAAAATTGAAGGAGACGTTAAGAAACCTAAAAAAGGGGGTGCAAAGAAGAAATTAATATTAAATGAAGATGAGAAAAATGCAGTTTGGCGTACAGTACATAAATCATAGAATTTATATTTTGTTTATAATTTGTTAACATTTCTTGTTTGATAGAAAAATAACTTATTTTGTTGAGATTGGTAGAGAATTGTTGTTAGTGTTTTCATTTGATAGAATCATATCATAGGATTTATATTTTGTTTTCATTCTGTAAATATTTATAGTATATCTGTTATACAAGGTTTTTGCTTTGAAACTTCGTTCTCCTTATAAAAAAAAGAATCGTAATGGGGTGCGATGAAGAGATCAGTTCACGTCTGGAACCCTGTTCCTACAAAAATCCCTTTATTCTCATAAACTATTTGTTTTAAATGTAATTTATTATAAATCCAATTCGTTATTTAAATTCCACATATGTACTACATTTCACCTCTGTACGCGCCACTGTTTATTGTTCCCTGCTCTACGATCAAGCTCGCCAGGTTAGTATTTGACGTATAACCGACCACTTCGTACACTCGATGCACCTGGCCGACTACAGCTAGTACCAGAACACAGTGCGTATGCGGCGGTATTTCAGATTTTACATTCAATTTCATTTTAAATTTGAAACGGTTCATCTTACGCCTCCTAAAAATGATGACACGATTTTCCTTTGATAAAAGACCGACAATTTTTTGCTCTACTTTGCATCGTATACGATCGTACTATAGCTTATTTCTATTCTCATGACTATTTATTTAACTAGAATTAAAAATGGCTGTCCATTTGATAGTTTTGTTCGAACTCGTCGAATTTATGAAGTTTTTAAAAACTATGATTGATTGGGTTGTATTTATTTATGTTCAGGTAAGTCCTGTAGTTTATTATTAATCCTTTTTCTAAGGTTTGATGCGATAGAAAAGTATTATCTCTAGCTTATAGCTATCAGTTTCGTTTATAGTGCACTTTATTTTTTATTTTAGGTACCTGGTATTTGCAAACTTGAATGTTTCTTTGTTGGAAACTACGTTGATGTCCTGCTTATTACTGGTAAGTGGTAACGGAAAATTTTCCTTTTATGGCAAATTTCTATCTCTCGACTTTGAGAACAAACAAACTATTAACCTTACTGGTGAGTTTAGTTTTCTTTCTTGACTGTTTCTTTCTTGTGCTATTTTTAAAATTTACTGCAGCTGCCTCTCTACTCTGTATTTTCAAAACCCAAGCCGTAACCAATCAATAAATTTTTGTTTTTTCATCTTTCTGGATTATTCTGTTCTTATCTTTGCTTAAGGTCCCTTCACAGAATTTTCAGTCCTTGGATGTCCTTTTTTTAACACTTTTCCACAACACTCCTTATGACTAATACATTTTTTATAAATGTCCTTTTATTTTTACATACAATTCTATAATTAATTAATAAAATATTCCTTATTTATGTTTTTTTATAGGTCATCTCCAGGTACTTGTAAAGCCAACTTTAGTTTTGACATTTGTGAAAATTATTATTTAATTTGACAATTGATAAAAAATTGCATACTATGACTTAAGTTAAATTGAGATATCGTCGTGGCGCCTCCAAATTACGCTATGTGCATTTTTTCCAAAAATTTGTTTTTTATTATTCCTGGTAGATTAGCGAGCTCTCCACCTGCCAATATAACTAATTTGGTGAAATTTTTGTTAATTTTACTTAATTCCCAATATTAATATATTCCGCTATGTGATGTTGACAAAAATGGAGCATCGATAAGAGCTAAGTGCATCAATTTTCAACTTCTTACGCATAGCGGATTTCATGTCAAACATTTTGCATTAAAAATGCTCTATGTGTTACAGTTCGTACAGAAAATAACATTTCGGAACAAGTTGCGGACACTGAATACCAAAAAGGCAAAGAAAATATAAATCAAAAAGAAAAACACAAAAAATTTAGGTTACAGGGAAAAGCATATAAATCTTACAAACGAGTAGTTAACCAGAAGTACATCTGTGTAGAAAGACAGGAAAGAAAAATACAACCTAAACTATGTTCACATCGAGGGTCGGAAAATAAAAAGGAAATTAAAAAACTAGTAGAAGCTTTATGTGCGATTCTATATCTTAAAAATATAGAAAAAGACAGTTCGACTTATTTTGGAGACTGGAATCTTGGGACGCCAAGAGAGCGTACATTAAAGGTTTGGTTGACTATAGACCTAATAAGAAGAAGAAAAGAAACATCAAGAAAAAGTACACGAAAATGTAATGCTTTTGATTGTTTTTTACATGGCCCTTTTGGAGTAAAAGTTAGGGTATGTAGAAACTTTTTTTTGTCAACATTCGATTTAAAAAAGATACATTCAATAACTGGATTCAGGACAATGTGGAGGTAAGTGTATCAAGCAACAGCAGCATTAATAATAATAGTGGAAATTTAAGTGATATTTGCAAGGAACAAAATAAAGACAACACACAAAGTAATAATAATGAAGAAGTTAAAAGAGGAGAAAAAAGGAAAAAACTAAATCTCACATTGAAAAAAGGAAATTAAAAAAAAACATGGATTACATAAATATAACAAACAATACAAGTCGGATTCAGTTAAGCAGTGGTTAGGGTTACTGCCGAAAATCCCAAGGCATTACTGTCGCTCTTCGAGCTCCAGAATACATGTTGAGGACTCTTTTAGATCTTACAGGCATATGCATACAGTGTACAAGGAATGGTGTTTGGAAAATCAATGTCAAGCGGTTAAAAGAAAATGATTTAGTGAAATTTTAGAAAAAAATTAAATATCCATATTTAAACCACGTAAGGATCAATACGATATCTGCGTTGGTTTTAAAAATGGCAATATAGCAACAGATGAATACGATCTTCATATTTTAAAAAAAGATGAAGCTAAAATCGCCAAGCAGAACGCCATTGCATCGTGTTCAAATACAACGCTTGTAGTTACAATGGACAAACAAAGTGTTCTACTCTGTCCGAAATTGCTGGTTTCGAAACAGTACTACAAACAGAAATTACAGTTTCACAATTTCACCTTTTACATAAACAATAATAAAGACGTGCATTGTTATGTTTGGCATGAGTATGATACAGGAGTAACTTCTAACGAGTTTACTACTTGCATCTTAGATTTCCTAGAAATAGTAGGAAGTCAGTACTCCAAAATAATGCTTATATCAGATGGATGTACCTACCAGAATAAAAATAAGGTTCTCGTTAGCGCATTGTCAGACTATACAATTAAGTATCCCGAGAAAGAGATTCAGCAAATTATATTGGAAAAAGGACACACCATGATGGAGGTTGACAGCGTCCACTCAACTCTAGAACGGCTTTTTAATCCCCCCATATTTACACCTGCGGACTATGTAAGCATAATCCATGAAGCACGTCCCAAACAACCATACATTGTTAATCAAATTGATTTCGGCTTTTTCAAAAATTTCGAAAAACTTAACTCTAACTACTCTTCAATTAGACCCGGTAAAAAAATCCGGAGATGCCATACTCACGGAAATTAGAGCGTTACAATACAAAACCGGAAACGTGCACTATAAACTGCGACATAGTGAAGAATGGTCCATTCTGAATCAAAGAAGAGTCAGGAAAAGTGCCCAATCGGTAAAGCCACTTTACAGATATGCCTTAAAAATTCGAAAGTCTTCAATGTTTAAAAGAATTTATGCATAAAGATAACCATCTGTTCTACAACTTAAAGATAAAATATTTTTTTTTAGTTTTATGAATATTATGCGTTTAAAAATGTGTAGATATTTACGCCTAATATTAAAAAGTTTTTTATATTACCATGTTTTATTTAAAGTACAATTATTGAAAAATCCGCTATGTGATTATAAGTAAATGGCCGAAATCGGCTATGTGCAATTACTCATAGAAAAATAGAAATTATTAACCATAATTATTGCAAAATATGTAAATTCTAGAAACCATTATGAAACTATCAATAAATTGGTTCTTGCTATAACATTTTTTTAAGCTTTTTATTGCAATTATCAAGCATAACAGATTTTCGCGATTCCTGTAAAATGTATAAAACTACACATAGCGTAATTTGGAGGCGCCACGACGATATCTTCTATGCATTTACTCGTCTTCCCAGGGTATGTATACCAGATTCATCTATAGATATAGAACTTTTATTTTATATACGTCACTCTAGGTTTAAATTCTGTTCTCTCTATGTACTGAGTACTAACAAGTGTCAATGACATGCATTTTATGAAAAATGTATTTTGTACTTGTGAATAAAATTAAAATATTATTTTTATACTATGTGATATCCTTAATTGTTACTAGTTTTATATTCAGAATATTTATATTAACAATTTTTATTCTATTTTGTTGTTGCTATAATAATAGTTAAAATTTTTATACGGCCCCAAGTTCGGTCAGGCAATTTTTCATTCTAGTCTATATGTGAACATTTCCAATTCGTTACATATGGGACATTCCACGTCAATCGAATCAGTGCTGTGCCCAAAATTTGGAGTAACCAAAATGAACGATCAATGGCTCATGTTAAAGCTTGGAATCTGTATTTTTGAAAGCTGTATGCGGTTCGGAAAATTCAATATGACGGCTTCAATACGGCGGCGCCTGAAAACCTTAAAAATGAGAAAGTTAGATCAAAAATCTTACTTTGGTTGGCACTACACATGATCAATCAAGTTGAAAATAAGTACATACACGGTTGTAGTAAGGGCTAGTGATCACAGTTTTGCCATTTCATCCTACGAATTGGAGGATCTTGATGTAGATTGTAGCCATCTTGGATCCGCCATTTTGTAATTTTGAATAGTTCGTATCCGTTTTGTGACGAATAACCTAGAAAAATCTAGGTAATACATTTGCTAACAAGTAACTCTAGGCAATACATAAATTCGCCATCTTGGATTGTGATCACCAATCTTTACTACAACTGTGTACTTACTTTCAACTTGATTGATCATATGTAGTCCAGAGTAAAATTTTTGATCCAATGTCTCATTTCTAGGGTTTTTAGACGCTATAGTGAAGCCGCCATTTTAAATTTTCCAAAAACGCTTACAGATTTCAAAAGTACAGACTAAGTTTTAAAATGAAATGACCCCTTAAAGTTAGGTATTCCAAATTTTGGTAATTCCATTGTTTTTAAAAATATATATTTTTTTATTTATTACATACCAACTATAATAATACTGGTACGTACAAACTAATTTATATTTAAAAATTTTTTATTTCACTTTAAAAATGTACTTGCTTATATAATAAAAACTAATCTGACTGATATGAAATATATTATTTTTAAATCGTTTCAGGTTTTTATAAACTATTATGTTAAGCAGAGTATGTATTTAATTTCTGAATCTCATGTTAACGAATTCTGACATTGACCTAGTTTAGTTGAAATAGATAGGACGCATTTAGGAACGTTAAAACAGATATTAAAAAGCTATAAAATTCTAAATAGAATCCGAAATATTTCTAAATTTTTTTCAGCCCCGTCAGCAGTCAATCGGTGTCAGATATTAAATTAATCGTAAGTAAAGAAAACAATAACAAATTTAAATGAACAGTTTAAATTTAAGAATCTAATATAGTTTGGAACGCGAAGGTTAATGTCTGTTGAGCCATCCCTGCTAGTTGAACAGGTAAAAAACTAACTGCAACTTTAATTCAGCAAAAACGAGATAGACCGAACACGTCGCTAATTATTTCAGTATTTAGTAACGGTCTACTGTGTTTTCAAGTTCTTATCTGATATGAAAAAGCATATATGTAAACAAATCAAGAAAAAGCTCATATGGTTAGAGCCTATACCTCGCGGTAGAAATTATAGAGAGTGACTCAGATATAATATAAAAACACTATTAGAGATGTTTTAAAATCTTATGAGCTTTGACCTTCATATGCGCAGAAACATAATTCCGACCGTCGCCTAAATTATTCTACGTCCTAAAAACATTACACCTATTATTCACAGTCTCTCTCGAGCTCTAGCGTAAACAAGCCTTTGATCCGATTACAAATATCATAATAAAATGCCCTATTCTTTATTATTTTAATTTAAACAATAAAAATATATATAACGAACGTTCGCCAGTTGACTTTATTGATGCCCGAGCGCCTTAGTTCATTTCTAGTTGTAATGAGGCACGTGGTCTAATTCTGAGTCAATGTTTTCACAACGTGTTTATTAGAAGAATTATGGGGATACGCCACGCCTTTCGCGCATTTCGCGGCTCATGAGGTATTAAAAGATCTCTAACATAACGCGTATAAAATATAAAATGATTTTTATAACGGTTCAATATTATTTGTCTTTGTGCCGCTCGTTACGCACATCGATAGTATGAGTTACACTGAACGCCGATCTATATTCTATCTCTGTCTTTTGCACTTGGTAGGGAATAGAGAAATGCTTTTTTAGTGGGTGTAAACGGACTTGATTTACCCGTCCTTAGAAACACCATAGCATAAGCGTAGGCCAGGGGTCTAATTCCGTGGTTATAATAAATTTATAAATTAAAAAAACACAACCGGGACGTTTTAAAACGTTGTAATAATTAAAATGGAAAAAATATAAATATAAAATATTAGATGTTATGTTTTATTATCTTTTTTCATATTTTCTATATCTTGTTGCCGTTTACGCGGACACGCCAATGGATTTTCGTTCCCTGCACGCTTCATCCCCCTTACTAGTCCAAAAGCTAGCAATGAGTCGCTCTCTATAATTTCGATCGCGGAGTATACGCTTTATCATGGGTAAAGAAGACAATGTAAGATAGATTCTCCCGACCTATAAGTACCGAATAAAAAAACCTTTGTAAGATTAGTTCCACAATTAAGAGATTCCGGGAGCTTTGAACGTCAGTACGCCACTGTTGAACGTGAACAAACTCAGAAAGTGACGAGCTCAGAACCAAAAATTTTAAACGCTGTGGAAGAGGATCCTGGTAACAGTACTCGAAGATTAATTGCAAGACTTCAAGTATGTCATATGCTGTAAAAATCAGGTGATTAAACAGATTATTTACTTATTATTACGTATTTTATTTATTATTACTGCTTGTTTTCTGTTAAATTACTTGTTAGGTACAGTTTCATAGTTTATCTCATTTAACATTGTTTGATGTTATATGAATATTTTTAATTTAATAGTATAAATGTATACATCACACTGTATCGCTCGACCTGAACGCACGGAGGTGATCCCCACCACTGGTGGTATGCATGCGGTAGGAAGAGAGCGAGACTAGTGCTGGCAAAAACCGGAAAAAAGTGAAACCGGTTAACCGGGTTCCGTAAAAACCGATTTCAGATAAAACCGGTTAGTCGAATAGTTGCTAAAACCGGTTATTCGAATAACCCGTTACTTGAATCGTCAAAACCGGATATCTAAAAATCGGTGCTTTACAAAGACCCTTTATGACAGACCCGGAGCAATTGTCTAAAAAAAAAAATTGTTCACAAAAATCTGGAAGTCAAATTTGTTTACGAAGAAATCGATCACCAAAAATAAAGGTCAATTGCAATTGGACAAATCGATGTCTAAAAAAAAGGAAGTAATCATCGAATAATTGGTTATTTGAATAATCGGATATTTGAAGATTTGAATAACCGAATAACCGGTTTTCGGATTTCATAAAAATCCGAATTATCTGAAACCGGTTAACCGACTATCAAAAAAACCGATTTCAGTTGCCAGCACTAAGCGAGACAGTTAGTACTATTCGTTAAATGTTCGTTTACGTGGAATGTTTATGTGGGCTTGTGACGAACACCCATTCAATAAATAATTAATGTTTGGCTGATAAAAATAAGAAAAAAGTATATACGAAGGAATGCCTGAAAACGCCACCTTTTCGATACAAAAAAATTTTTTTAAATGTTTTCTAAAATATCTCTAAAGGTAAAAACCGCTGGATTTGTATACAGACTTGGATATGTATAGAGGATATTTGAAGAGTAGATATATCGAGGTGAAAAAATTTGGTAGTGTTTTTGCAAATAGAATATTTTTTTTTATCTACTGACAATAATACGATGAAAACTTGTTAGAGTCCGCTAAAATGGTAGCGTAGCAGATTTCGATTGGCCTTGACAACCGGCGAGGCGTTGGCATAATATTGCAGACTTTGCGTTTAGGCTTTTGTAAACTATAAATGAGATCACCCTAGAAATGCTTAAGGAAGTATTATGGAGTTAGTTGGTTACTGTATCAATGGATAGACCGAGCTTGATCTGTATATCTTTTCCTAATTAAAATAGTTTGTTTGAACTCGGTGGTGTCTTTTACAACCCTATTCATCTTATATATCAGAAGTGGGATATCTGCCCTAAATTCACCCACAGTATAGTGACGTTAGTGTTAGGAGTACATCATGTCTGTAAGGGAAACTACAACGCCGTCTCTTTCCCTGCGCCCGGGTCCTTCGACGTCAACAACAGTGTGTCAGTCAGTTACACAAGCGGAAAAGACGTTAAGCGTAGCTAAACGCCAACGGGCCAGTTCTACAAGTTCGACGTCGACTTCGACTTCGAGTTCTTCAAATAGCGACAGGAAGCAGCAGAAAAGACGAAGGACAAAAAGGCAAAGACATTCAAATCATCATAGGCGTTTTCCTTCCCACCCAAGTTATAGTGATGAAAAGTTAATACTTAGGTTTGATCCGCAGAGTGCAGAACAATCGATAGATTTCTGGGTTCGCAAAGTTGATGGGTTAGCGGAATCCTATAGATGGGACGATTTAACGGTGATAAAATTAGTCGCAAATAGACTGAAGGTTATGGCTAGATGGTGGTACGATTCGCAAGATCACCTGACCATAAGTTGGAGAAAAATGAAGAAGTTGCTAATTAAACAATTTACAAAACCGCTGCCGTTTGCTAAATTGCTTCGAGAAGCTGCATTGTACGAAACACACGGAGGTCAATATTTAAGTGAATATTGTTTTAATAAATTAGATAGGCTGACATCTTTACAACTGAATATTCCACAAAGTTATCTACGCCTTCCGGATGAAACGAAAGATAACAGCTGGCAAAGGGTTGTGACGGCGAAGAGATGTGAAAGATGGTGCTACTACGAGTACTACCCAAAAGTCAGAAATTCGATGTTATAATTGTAACGGACCTCATCGTGCAAAAGACTGTTCTAAACCACGATTAGAATGTTTTCAGTGTAAGCGACTTGGGCATAAACAAAATAAGTGTCCTTACAAAAACATAAACGAGTAAAGGTAACAATATCAACGAAGTTGCAGTACCAAGTCAAGTGGTGAATAAATGGAAAAAAGATTTAAATGCCTAGTCGACACCGGGAGTTCATGTACTCTAATTCGCCGGTGCATTGCCGATAAACTAGGCCTTGAACTTAAAACTGGAGGACATAATGTGCTTAAAACATTTGAGGGTAGTTATGTGATGCCGGTAGGAACTATGAAGTTACATATGCGTGTCGGACAACCCAGCGCAGTGATAACAGCGACGGTGTTAAACAACAATCAAATGAATTATGATTGCATCATCGGTCGGGACTTTATAAACCTACCGAACGTGAGATTATTGAAACTGAGAACCAACAAGTTTATGCGAGAACTATAAATGAAAGGACCTTCAGTTAGCAACCTTGAGTGTTTTGAAGTTTAAAGCGTCGACGTTGCAGTAAATATCGGTAACGTTTCTAATGAACAAAGGGGAAAATATGCGAAACTTTTGGATGAATTTAAAGATAGGATTTCAACACCAGTGACGCGAATGCTGCAAAGCATAATGTGTATTTTTGGAGTGCAAGTGCGTATTATTACGGACAGAGGCTCGGCTTATACTTCAAAAACATTCCGTATATTTTGTGAATCTTACGCAATAAAACATGTCTTAAATGCAGTCGCTACTCCGCGATCAAATGGACAGTGTGAAAGATATAATAGAACCATACTCAATATGTTAGCCACTACAAGTATTGAATCAGACAGTAATGAATGGGACATTCACGTAAAAAATGTGCAAAGTGCGTTGAATACAGCATTTAATAAGAGTATAAACACCACGCCAGTTCGGGCATTTTTTGGTTATCAGGCAAGGCCGATGGCTGAAGCAAAATTAAATTCAATACAAACAGCTGTAGATTGCGTAAACATCTCTGATTTGAGAAGTGCTATGAAAGAGCATATTGATCTTGATCAGCGCAAGTAAAAGGAACGTTACGATAAACAGAGACGTGACGCGATACGTTTTGATACCGGCGACTTGGTTCGTGTTCTGATTACGAGTACTGGATGTACCGGGTCGAGTAAAAAACTGTTACCGAAATATAAAGGACCATTCAGGATAACTAAGGTACTTTGTAATGACAGATATGAGGTGGAAGATTTACGGGACAATCAGCGTTGACACAAAGGCCGTACAGTGGTGGCAACTGATAAGATTGAGAAATAGATAACTATGATGCAAATGTAAGGTTAGTAAAACGTAGTTAGGTCACAAGACGTCAAGACAAGGATGATGATAGCCGAGGCCGATACTGCCTGCCTATTGTTTGAGTCGAGGCGTGTGATGTTATATAAAGATGTTTGATGTATTAATGCGATGATGTTGGAAGGGTGTGAGACGTTGAGGCTGGGAAGATAACAACTGAGGTCGGTCTACCTACTTGTTGTCGGAGCCAATACGTAGATACACCAGGTATATAATGGTTAGACAAGTGACTGAGGCCGATACTGCCTCTGAGTAGACAAGTGACTGAGGCC
>NW_019416761.1:278522-290824 GCF_000390285.2 Anoplophora glabripennis
TAGGGTTTGCAATCCCGCAGTCTTTTTTTTCCAGCTGGAAATTTGCGGTAAATTCGCCTTTACAGCGGGATCCCGCTGTAATTCCCGCGAGAGATTTAAAAATATATTTATATATGAAAATAATAATGCTATTATTGTGGAATGTTTATATTTAATCAAATGAAATATAAATAATTCTTGGTATTTAAAAATCAACAGATAAGCATTATATAGATTAAAAACTATGTTTATTAACTAAGAATCAACAGAAATCAACACATCAATAATATAATACTTTTGTTATTTTTACATAGATATTATTGTCTCTAGTTACTTAACGTACTTGTTGCTGTTAAATTACTAAATTTATAAACATCTAGGTTAGGTTAGTAATTTAATCGTGGTAACAATTTCTAAAAAAATATTTGCTAGATACATCGATAATATACTTCGGAATATGACAGTTTAGAGAAAATTGCAAAGAGATATTAGGCATACTTCATTTGGCTATCCTTAATTTACTAATTAAGGTAATAACTTGATTTTTTTGGTAACGGCAAACGAAAAACAAATATTTTTTAATGTATTTGAAGAATGTTAGAAAACATTGCAATTTCAGTAAAAACAGCGTCGAAAATGTTGTTTTGTAAATATAATATATAAATTTAAGATTTTGCTAGGTAAAAATGCCGTATGTGCAGTATGTGCTACATTTTCAACAGAAATTAATAGAAGAACCAAAACATGTACATCTTATACATGATATTTTGGATGATCTTACAGGGTTTTTTTACTGATTTTTAATATATTGTGTTGCAAATAATATTTAATTGTTGTTTAATTTAAAACAACGCATGTAAACACATACGAATTTAATTTGTTAAAAACATCGTATTTCAACGCTTCTGCTAGAGAGGAAAGCCGTATGTGGTCACATGCGGCGTTTATACTATGTACCTCTTAATGAAATACATGTACATAAGTCTGCTAAGTGACAATAATAGAAATTTAAAATGTACAAATTTTTAAATTTAAAGAAACAAAAACGATATTTTTGATATTTATAGATGGGTAATGTATAATGCGATATAGATTTCAAAAATGTAATTTTCTCAATTTGTCACAAAACTGCATATACGGTCTTTTTCCGAAGTAGGGAAAGTATAATTAAAGTAACATCCAAGAAGACAAAACTATTAGTTACATATAAAATTTTACTTTGTAAACAACTTTTTTCTCGATAATAAACAAACGAATCAAGGAATTTGTTTGAATGATGCAGAGATCTGCCGATTTTAATCCTTTCTTTCGCTCGATTGATCGATGCTACCCTAGTCCGCAATCCGCATGTACAGGATGGCCGAATGTTAGAGTCCGCTGAAATGGTAGCGTAGCAGATTTCGCTTGGCCTTGACAACCGGCGAGGCGTTGGCATAATATTGCAGACTTTGCGTTTACGCTTTTGTAAACGATAAATGAGATCACCCTAGAAATGCTTAAGGAAGTATTATGGAGTCAGTTGGTTACTGTATCAATGGATAGACCGAGCTTGATCTGTATATCTTTTCCTAATTAAAATAGTTTGTTTGAACTCGGTGGTGTCTTTTACAACCCTGTTCATCTTATAAACTTGTATAAACACAACACTTCTAATAATAACTTTTTAATATTAATATTCTACAAATCTCCACTTTATAAATTGATATAATTATTCAAGAGTAAGCTACGTCTATCAAAGCTAATAAGGCACTGAGAAGTCTCTCCCTTTTTAAATCTATCGCTGTATGTTTATAAAACACAGGCGGTGACGATATCAGCCACATATTTGTTTATCCTTTCGAACAGCGCCCTTTCGTTCGTACCCATACTACGGTCAGCTGATACGACGAACCTTCACATTTGTTTGGAACCGTTGACTCCACCGACGACAGCTCTGCTCTGCCGTTATTTAAAAGTATTAGTGCATACTAAAGTTGCGTAGATAACTCGCAGTTTTCACCAGTGTTTATGTTATCACCATGTCCATTAATTCATTGTTACTGTATTGAT
Source organism: Anoplophora glabripennis (assembly GCF_000390285.2). Classification (NCBI taxonomy): domain Eukaryota; kingdom Metazoa; phylum Arthropoda; class Insecta; order Coleoptera; family Cerambycidae; genus Anoplophora; species Anoplophora glabripennis. Next base: position 280,551 of record NW_019416761.1, read on the forward strand.
GGGCCCATTTTAGTATGTTTATTCGCACTTAATACACACACTACAGGCACTTCGTTCACAAAAAGTAAACACAATTAAAATAAAAATGTGGAAAATCAATGATTTCACTTAAATAATTTGTTCACTAATAATGTTCGCATTAAAAGACACACCTTTCCTAATTAAAACTGAAGAACTGATCATTTTCCAAAATTGAAATATACATTTTTCTGTTTACTACAAAAAACGGGACAGAAACGGACGACACGCCATCGCCAGGACGATTCCAGATGTTCTCAATAAATTTTTAACAATTTTGGTTATTGAAAAAGCTTCTTTTGTTTTATTTGAAAAACCATTCTAATTATTACTTTTTTAATTTAATTACCAATTACGAAGAGTAATGTGATTTTAAATATACCTACTGCAATAATAATGCCAAAAATATCATTGATGTATAAATTTTTCATTTTACTAGAACTAGCAGCAGAGCATAGCCCCGTAAAACTACGAAATTTGTGTATTTGCAAAATACGGTTTTGTAGAAATGTGATTTTACCTATAAAGAAATATTCACAAAATATCCTGTACATTTCATTTAGATGTTTAACTTATTACTCTAATTGGGTTCTAAAAAAATGGTATGTAGATGTGTAATGTCAAAACATAATGTTACTAGTTTTGCTTAAAGCGACTAAAATCAATACAATAAACATTCTGGGTGTGGCAGTATCGTTTGTAACATATTTGATTACCGGATTGCCAAATCATTTAGAAAATTATTTAATTTTTGCAACAAACATATCTGTTAGTATTTGTAAATAATAATTTTTTCAAATAGTAGTACTTAGACTCAAAAAATAAAAAGACAAAAGTTAGTAAACATACAAAGTCTTTGAGATAGCGGTTATTTTATATAAGGTGCGTCTGCAGACAAATCTACTAGTAACAAATTGCAGTCATTTTATAATCCAGTCATTCTGTCCAAAAATAAGGCGAAGAAAAGAAAGTGAACCGGGAAAGCCAATTTTTTTATATGTTTTTGCATGTTTGTCCACTGCAGTTCAGACAAATGATCGAACATGCAATGCCAGCTCTTCTGCACCCACAAGCAGTTCCGCATTTTTCCTTGCATTTGCAAGACATTAGCTTCAAAAGCTCGGGTGGCGCAGGTCCAGCCATGTTAATAATCGGTTCTAGACCATGGTCCGTTCGTCATCAATCCCATTCCTTCGGATCCTTGTAAAACCCAAGCCAAGTTTGTACCTGATGATACGTGCGGAATATGTATTGTCGTGCTGCGCTTTTTGTTGGTGGGAGTGAAGTGAAAGTGATGATAGGTTGAATCTATTTCTGGTGATAGATTTTGCGTAGCGTTGATATCGTAGTGCATTGATGTTTTTGCTGTGCTTCTCACCGCCACATAGGGCAATGAGAAATCGTTCTTCCGTGGATGTCAGAACCTCCGGATCGACGTGTTGTCGTTTGAATAATTTAACCGATGTCGATGAGTTCCGTATGTTTTTCCAATATGCTGATGAATTTCGATTTGCGGATGCTGAACAAAGATGAGGTGGTATCGCAACCGCTGAATGCATGAATGACAAATATGTTTTCGAGAACGAATTTATTATGCTTCATACTAGTTGGAGAGTAAAGTGTTGCTGGTGATAAGTATTAAGGAAAAAGAGAAAAACCCAGAAAACAAGATCGAATCTTTAAATTTTTATATATTTTGTTCGATATCTCAACAACTAACAATAATACGTGAAAAGTTTGTAGGACCTAAATTGTAGATCGTCGAAAGAGGAACAAAAAACAATAAAACAACGGAGTTATAGCAAAAACAAACATTCACCCCTTTTTCCAAGATGGCGGAAAATGCACATAGGAAATCTTGTCAAGTTAAGCTTTTCTAAGCACCCCCATAACATATAAAAAACTTGGCTTTCCCGGTTCACTTTCTTTTCCAAATGTACAGAATGACTGGACTATTACCGAATTTTTCAAATGCTGTCATTGCCACAAATGATACACTTTTTATTATCCTTAAATTTCAAAAAAACAACAATTAAAAATAAACTTAAAATAACAATAAAACTGAAAATATTAGTCAAAATGTATCCCTTCGATTTATAAGCTCTACAAACTGTTTTCATCCTTGGATAATTTCGTCACTGCTATACAGGATGTAAAAAAAACTGGCCCCCGCTTAAAAATTACATCTTGCATAATTCTAATATTCATAATTGCAGCTATTCAAATGATAGTTTGGACATTATGACATTAACTTCTGTTTTTTTTTAATTATTCATTATTATATTCAATTATTCACGACATTATTCATTAGTTATACTATTTCATAAATTATTCTACTTGTCCACATTAAGTACTGAATAATTGATTCAAATAATTAAATTATACTAGGCTATACGACTAATTTTAACTGTATTCTGTTGAACATGACAGTTTTTTTCAATTTCTAATACTTGTTGGAATATACTGGGTTGACATAAAAATGCAACAATCTGTACTTCTATATCTATACAGGATGTTCCCAAAGTTAAGTAATTAAGTTTAATTAAGTAATTAAAGTTAAAGTAATTTAGTTAAGTAGTTAAGTTTAGTATTTATTTAATTTTTTATTTATTATTTATTTATAACTGGTAGAACTCATAAAAAAAGTCAATTTACCAAAAATCGTTTATATAAAACTAAAAACACAAATTGTTTGTTTACTACTGATACTGGGTATGTCTAGTTGAACAGGTAGGATTTTTTGTAGTTGTTATGAAATCATCCGGCTCCGCGGATGTTTGTAAATTTAGTTATAAAACTCCGCGAAACAGGGTTTTTAAAGTAACAACGAGGAGGTCACGCTGGAAGACCTCATCCACGCGAAATGGTGGAGATCAAGGAAGAAATTTTAGAAATTGTCGAAAACGACCCAACAACGAGCACTAGGTCCATGTTAGTAAACAATTTATCTTCCAGCTGTTAAAATAAATGGCTCAACTTTGAGAACACCCTGTATAAGTAAGAATATTGGGAAAATGTCCAAAAGGTGAGCAAGCATAGGATTAAAATAAAACTACTCTTAGAATGGAATAATACATAAATAAATATGTAAATACTTATAATGGTAGATTGGCACTAAAATAAAACTATTTATATATACAGCCAGGTCATGGGTCGAGTCGTTTAAACTCTGCATAGGAAATAATGCAATAAATACACAAAAACGAACAATTTTATTGTTAAAACTTTGTTTAGGACGATGAAAGTAGTGTTTTAACAAAAACACAACTATGAACAAATCTCGATAAAAATTGATGTTCAAATTTTAAATAACCCGAATTTCACATAATTGTTATTTGAAAATTTACTGTAAATATCCGTATAGGATGAATCAAATTCAACACTAGTAGTTTTGGATTTGATTTAATTACTCAGAAATTAGGAAAATGGATATATTTATATTTAATAAACTGTTAAATAAATTTCTTGGAAATATTAAATTAAGTCAAATAACTAGATTAACTTCAGCTATAAAACTAGATTTTAATGGCATTGTATTGGTCATGGATAAATATAAGAACATATTTATTTTTATAGTGAACTTTTTCAGCAATTTAAAAACAAAACAAAATACATACCTGCAAAAACAGAATGTAGAAATACTTTAATAAAGGTTGGAAAAAAATATATACAAATTGAGGCACTTAAGTACAGGGGAAATGTAACATTTTAAAACTTGAAAGTTTTAAAATTTGTAAAGTTAGCATGTTTATGTAACACCTTGTATAAAATAATGAATGCTTCATAAATCAAAAGTAATAGGCTAACACGTATGATTCACACTATCAAATGTTATAGTTCTAACTATTAGCATTTGAAAATCATTACAGACTTTAAGAGACTACATTACATATTATGTATTATGTTCTCCGTAAAATTGATATAATTTTCTAAATAATTTGGCAATCAAGGGTAGTTCGCCGACACTAGGCCAACCCCCTCCCCGCCACTTTATCTTGGCAATGGCCTTGAAAAGGCTGAAAAGGTCATATGTTGTAATATCTTTCGCTTCTAGTCGTTCTTTAATTATACAGCGTGTCCCACTAGTGCGGGAAAGTCCAATATCTATGTTAAAATGAGGAATATAATTAAAAATATATTCAACTATACAGGGTGTTCCACTTTTCCTGGACAGGCACCAACTTTGTTTTTTTAAATGGAAACACATTTTTTATATTTTTTTCGGATTCTACATAAAAAATAGAGGGTACTTTGTGTAGAATAGTTCTATTCTACACAATATTCTATCAAATATTCACAGTTTTTGAGATATCTCGCTTGAAAGGTTTATCTAGTCGATATTGGTTGCTTACATTTTCTGATACTAAAAGGTTATACTAATAGCTACTAAGCCCATTTTTTTATCAGATGTTTAGTAAGGATGACTCTTCCGAATCATGCTCCAAAAACTGGCCTGCGTTATACAGGGTGACCAAAATATCATGTCAAAATTGCCAATTGAAAAATTGAAAAATCTCGATTTTTTTTAAATGCAACGCCCTGTATATTTTCATACCATGAGATGCAGAATTAAATTCTCTATAACTTTGCTATACCTGCTCCTTTACCAAAATTCATTAGTTTTTCATGAAATCTCATTTCTATGAAAAAATGCGAAGTTTACAAATAGCTTATATATGTAAAATAACGTAGTAGGCTCCTGTCAAATGATAATCTGGAAAATTTTCGATTCACATAAGGTTTAATAGAAAGAAAGGTTTAATAGAAGAAGAGAAGCCCATGGTAACTGTTTATTGGCAAGTCGTATTTACCAAGCTAATAATCCAGATTTACAAAGATATCCATGTACAAAGTGTTTTGCAAAACTGAAGGAGAGGTTTGAAAGAACGGCAAATGCAAATTATGAGAAGACAACAAGAACACACGCATGTGGTAATCAGGATAGTCAAATTTACATTTTGGAATGTGCAGTCCAAAATCCATTTACAAGTGTCAGAGAAATTAGTGATGAAATTAGTATTTCCAAAAGTGTGGTTAATAGAACGTAAAAGAAAAACAACTTCCACCCCTATCATTCTGAGCATCACCAATTCTTAACACAGCAAGATTTTCAGAAGCGAGTACAGTTTTGTGAGTGGGCAACTATAAAGCTACAAGATGAATTTTTTTTTTCAAAGGTGTTATTTACTGACGAGTCATCCTTTGCCAATACTGGTCGAGAGAGTCGACATAATTATCACCATTACGCCGATCATAACCCCAGATTAATAAGACAAGACGATCATCAACACCGCTTTAAAGTCATCGTTTGGGCGGGAATATGTGGAGAATTTGTCATTGGACCACATTTTCTTGAAGGAAACTTAACTGGTAATGGGTATTTGCAAATTTTTACAAAACGACTTGCTCCAATTGCAGGGACATATTCCTCCGGTTGACTTAAACAATCAGTGGTTCCAACATGATGGTGTCCCTGCACATTCCACACTGGCCGTAAGTTTTCTCATTATGTAAGTTATGTAAATTCATAGAAAAACTGTTTCAGGTTAGAGAATACAAAGATAAGAAATGCTTTTTTGACCCTAACTCCGGAAATGCTGCGAAATGTGTCAAGCAATTTTCGTCGTAGAATTGCTCAATGTCTATAGAAAAGTGGCAGACATTTTGAACGGTTACCTGTTAATTACTAATTTAACTAGGTCTTTATTACTTTTGTTGGAAATGCACGATGTTAATTTACTGTTTTGGAGACTGCATGCGTGTGTTCTTGTTGTCTTCTCATAATTTGTATTTGTTGTTCTTTCAAACCTCTCCTTCAGTTTTACAAAACACTTTGTACGAGGATATCTTTGTAAATCTGGATTATTAGTTTGGTAAATACGACTTGCCAATAAACAGTTACCATGAGTTTTACTAATTATTCTATTATTTATTTACTAATTCTTCTTTAGAGTAATTCATTTCACAATTATTACTGTCGCTTTTCTATTAAACCTTATGTGAATCGAAAATTTTCCAGATTATCCTTTGACAGGAGCCTACTACGTTATTTTACATATAAGCTATTTGTAAACTTCGCATTTTTTCATAGAAATGAGATTTCATGAAAAACTAATGAATTTTGGTATAGGAGCAGGTATAGCAAAGTTGTAGAGAATTTAATTCTGCATCTCATGGTATGAAAATATACAGGGCGTTGCATTTAAAAAAATCGAGATTTTTCAATTTTTCAATTGGCAATTTTGACATGATATTTTGGTCACCCTGTATAACGCAGGCCAGTTTTTGGAGCATGATTCGGAAGAGTCATCCTTACTAAACATCTGATAAAAAAATGGGCTTAGTAGCTATTAGTATAACCTGTCAGTATCAGAAAATGTAAGAAGCCAATATCTACTAGAAAAACCTTTCAAGCGAGATATCTCAAAAACTGTGAATATTTGAATAGAACTATTCTACACAAAGTACCCTTTATTCTTTATGTAGAATCCGAAAAAAATATAAAAAATGTGTTTCCTTTTAAAAAACCAAAGTTGTTCAGGAAAAGTGGAACACTCTGTATAGTTGAATATATTTTTAATTTGTACATTACGAGAAATGTGGCAACACAGTAAAAAGAAAAATCCATATATTCCTCATTTTAACATAGATATTGGACTTTCCCGCACTAGTGGGACACGCTGTATAGTACTTTTTTCAAGGTAACGTCTACATATGTGACGATTTTAAGGTCATTGGGTATTACCTTGAAATTGACTAATGAGTTCACTATATTTTCAAGATCAAATAAATGCGGTGAATAAGGTCTTTTAACTTCAAGGCCATACTCTTATACATGTAAAATCGGAAGTGGACCAAATTTTTAAAGATCATACAGCTTGTACAACTCTTATAGGCCCCATACACGATCAAACAATTTGCGCAAACTTTTGTTGTACAACATAATGTTGTACAACTTTGTGATTATATACACGATACCACAGTTTGTACAAATTTATTAAAAATATAAAAATTTTTATATTTTTAAGCAGTTTGTTCGCGCTTGACTGGTATCGTTAATTTTGTTCTTAAATTAATTTTGTTCTTAAAAATGTCTACAGAAGCCTGCAATTTTTAAATTACGATTTTTATAAAGTTCACTTTTAACTTTCCATAGTTCGGGTAAATCGCAATACATCTGTATAAATTCTCGCCAAATTTCTTTATTTCCAACCATAGATAAAGACATTTTATTTATTTTTTAAAACCGCTCGAACAACTCTAGTATGACACTATTCGTTTGTTACGTTGTACAACATCTTCAAATATCCACATACACGTTCAGCCTGTTTAAGTCACACGTTGCACAAATAATTTCAAACAAGCTCGAATTTACTCAAATTGTTGCGCAACAACTCCAATCAAGACATACATGATCAAAATGTTTGCACAACGCCCTCTGTTGTGCAAATTGTTTGTACGTGTATGGGGCCTATTAGCCAAAGTGTAGTGGGGTGGTGATCTTCATTACTTTAAGTAAAAATTTAAATAATTTTTCAGCTAATTGTTTACTGTTTTTTTTTAACTTGAGTATGGCAGAAGTAACTGGTATAAAGTTGACAGGAATTAATAATATAACACAGACCAACGAAATTTAACTATTTTTTGGAAGCAGAAACTTGAATATACATGGTGTCCCATAAGCACATGATCAAAATGGTACTACATTCTTTCGCTCAAAAGAAGACGATTTGACCTAATTTCCATTAAGAAAAAATGCCTGGCTCCTCTGCTATTGACTTGAAAACAGTTCTTGAAAAAAAAATGTTTTTTGTAATATCTGGAGAATGTTACGATGGTTTAATGAAACTTGATGTGGACTTGTTCCTAACTAAGACTCATGTTTTGATGAAGCAACCGCGTCCATCCGCCTTGGGCTAGTGGTAAATTCTTGAGTATCTTGGTACAAGATTATTACTACTACTCAAGTACAACTACTCACTACAATTACTACTATCGTAGTAAGCGATGATGTCATTTCATTTTATAATTAATGAATTGTTAATCTTTTGAAGTTGGTCGGACAGTCCGACACATTCGTTTCGAATGGCGTTTTCTAATGAAGAGATGACCGACTGATCAAAGTCTTAGGGTTTTGCGAAGAAAACTTGCGTGGGAGTGTACGCGTCTACGCGGCGCGATACCCAAATCGACGGGTTCCAGATTACTGATTTACATGGATTGAAAAGAGTTTGCGGGAGACTGGGCAATTTGGTGTTTGAGCCGTTGACCGTGTGGGTCGCCCTCAAGTACGAAATGAAGCCGTTGAGGGAGACGATATAAATAGGGTCGCTGAAGATCCAAATATCAGTACTCGCCGCCTAACAGTGGAATTTGGCGTACCAAAATGTACAATAAATCGCATCATAAGACAGCAGCTTCTCCATCCTTATCATGCGATGTCTATTCAGGAGTTTTTACCACACCATTTTGAGAAGACTTCAATTTTGCCCTTTTATTTAAGGAGCGCGGACACATCATCCAAATTTCACCAGCCGAATTTTATTCACTGATGAAGCTGGGCCGGGATCATCGGTGGCATCCTCTGGGTCCTTTTGTCATGCCGCGCCGCTTGAATAGCGAAAATTATTTCAATTTTCTAACGAATAGCTTTCCGGTTCTAATGGAAGATGTCCCTCTCGATCCTCGTGCTCAGATGTAGTTCATGCACGATGGTGATCCTCCGCTATTTAGTGCAAATGTAACTGCACATTTAAATAATACTTTTCCACACGGATCAGAAGAAGAGGGAGATATGTTCCTGTCGAATGGCCCCCCAGGTCCCCCGACTTAACGCCGTTAGATTTTTTTCTATAGGGAGCCTTGAAGAATAAAGTTTACGCTACTCCTGTGGAATCCCAGGAAGAATTATTGAGTAGGATTCAAAACGAGACGGACGTAATACGGAATGATCCAAACATCTGCGATACATCTAAAATTGTTAAGTCGCAAAGAAACAGAAAACATTTTTTTGCGTAAAAACTATGAATGCTACAAGGTTTTACCCAAGATACTTACTACGATAGTAGTGATTTCTAGTGAGTATTTGTTCTACTCGAGTGGTAAATTGAAAAAAAAATTTTGCGTAAAAACTATGAATACTACAAGATTTTACCAAGAGCACGAAAATCTCGAAAAAGGAGTGATGCATCAATAAAAATAAAATAAAATGATTCCAGCGACCAAATAAAAAATTCTGGTAATTCTTGTACCATGACACTCAAGAATTTACCACTAGCCCAAGGCGGATGGACGCGGTTTAGGGTTTGCAATCCCGCATTCCGCATTACAGCATTCCAGCGATTTCCCGCATGTCAATGAAACCTGCGGAATTCGCGCATTTATGTGGTAATTTCCGCGCGGGAAATTTTTGAATAGAACACGTCCGTATAGCGACTTGCGCGCGAGCGCTCCGTTTGGTTTGCATGCGCATTCCGTTTCCCTGTGACAGCATCGAATCATCGATTAATCGAGCGAAGGAAAGGATTAAAATTGGCAGATCTTTGCATCAATCAAACAAATTCCTTGATTCGTTTATTTATTTTGGAGAAAAAAAGTGTTTACAAAGTGAAATTTTATATGTAGATATTAGTTTTGTTTTCTTGTATATTAGTTTTATTATACTATATTATCGATGTAGCAAATTTTTTTTATAAATTGTTACTACGATTAAATTACTAACCAAATCTAACCGGTGTGAAATCATCCACAGCCACACTTTTAGGTAGGACTATAATCGATAAAGTTGTGACCATAAAAAGAATTCGAGATTTACTCAAGTTTTCTAAATAATTCATATGCGGCTGATCACAGAATATTAAAAACGTGAAAAATTAAAGTCTGCTTCCACCATTTTTATTTTCCAGGCTGTCAGGGACGGTGAAAAGGGGTGGGTTTGATAAAATTCGAAATATTCCTAATAAATTTATTGAACTGTCACCATATTCGCAGAGAATGTTAAAATCGAGTATATTAAGAGATCCCACCCACCCGTTACATTTTCCAGGCCGTCAGGGTTGGTCAAAAGGGGTGAAATAGAAAAAATTTGAAATATTCCAAATAAAACAAACTATTTCTTGAAATGTCACCATATTCCCAGAGAATATTAAAAATAAGCGTATTAAAAGGTACCACCCACCCGTTTCATTTTCCAGGACGTTAGGGATGGTGAAAAGGGGTGGGTTTGATAAAATTCGAAATATTCCAAATAAAAAAAA
>NW_019416762.1:0-34374 GCF_000390285.2 Anoplophora glabripennis
TTAAAATTTAATAAACAGTTACGTAAAATTACAATACAAGTAAGATTTATACTCTAAGATTGTAAAATTACACCGCATCTTAGCAAATTTTCTCATATGTATTGGAAAATTACTCAAAATGTGTTATAATTTGAATTCATACACACTGATTAGTAATTTAGCCATCTCATGTTGAGTAAAAAAATGGTAATTTTACAAACATTTTTTACAGTGTAGTTTAGAAATAGGCAATAAAAAGATACCATTTTTTATCGAACTTAATCCACAAAATTTCAAACCATCCAAACAACAAGTAAACAGGACCGTGAAAATACCTGTTAATGTTGAACGCGGACCAGTGATCGCGTATGCAAGGGATGGTTTTTGTGAAATTCTTTTTGAAGAAAACCGACATATAGAAGTTCACTGTAATGAACAGATCGACGTTGAACCCCTAATTAATATAGAAATCCATAAACCACAGACGAAACGCCAGACCTAGATATTAATAAAGTAATACGAACAAACCACTTGAATCCTGAAGAAAAAAATGTAAAAAATACCAATCGATATTTTACAACCATAAATGTGACTTATGATTCACTAACGCGGTAAAACACAAGATTAAAAATATCCTATAAATATCCTTATCACTTAAAACCCGAAATTCAAAACCAAACTGAAAAGCTCTTAGATCACAAAATCATTAGACCATCATATAGTAGCCCCATATGGATAGTACCAAAAAAACTGGATGACTCCGGAAAAAGAAAATGGCGTTTAGTAATATGTAGATTACCGTAGAGGAGAAATATCCACTCCCGCGAATCGATGAAATTCTCGATAATTTAAGAAAATGTGTGTACTTTACGACCCTACATTTCGTATCCACTTATTGAGAAAACAGCATTTACAGTAAATAACGGCCGTTACGAGTATGTCCGGATGCCCTTCGGCCTCAAAAACGCACCCTCGACATTCCAAACAGTAATGGATAATGGACTAAGAGAATACCTACACAAGTTTTGCTTTGTTTACATGGACGACGTAGTAATTTTCTCAAAATCCTTGCACGATCATTTAGTCCGCATTAGATAAATTTTCGATAAACTTAAAGAACTTAATGTAACAGTAATTGATAAATCTGAATTTCTATGTGAGGAAGTTGCATTCCTGGGACATGTAATTACATCTCAAGGTATCAAACCTAACCCTTCAAAAATTAAAGCCATATAAGAATACCGACTTCCCAAAACGGTAAAACAAATTAAGTTTTCTAGGTCTCGTAGGTTATTACAAGAGATTCATTCAAAATTGTGCAAGGATTATGTCACCGTTTATAAAATGCTTAAAGAAAGGTACACAAATTATTCCGGACGACTCAAAATATATAAATGCTTTCCGTAAATGTAAATAACTCCTAACTAATGTCCCAGTGTTCGCGTACCCGGACTTCGAAAATACGTTCCATCTCACTACAGACGCCAGCAATATAGCTATCGGCGGCTTGCTTTCACAAAATTATCACCCGATCCCCTTTTAATCTCGAATATTAAATTCAGCAGAAAATAATTACGCGACGCCGACGATAGAAAAAGAACTCTAATCTATAGTCGAAAACAAAAAACACTTTCGCCTATACCTCTATAGACGTCATTTTAAGATAGAAACTGACCACAAACTCTTAGTTTGGTTAATGTCCCTAAAAGACGCAAATTCCAGATTAGTAAAATTTCGACTTAGACTAGAAGAATTCGATTATCAAGTTATTTAAAAAGGCAAAGACAATCTTGTAGCGGACGCACTATCTAGAATCGAAATACACACACAAAACGACAATGACGAACTAGACCTGATATCAGTATTAGCACAAGTAGATGCAGACGAAGATTTATCACCAGACGACGTCGACGAGATACTAAGTAACCAACATCCATTAACAATAGAAAACCCTTTACCCACTGAAACAGATAATACGCAACATACAGCAAACGAGAATCATGTGTTCACCTTACCCATTTACCCTTTAAACCATTATAACTAAACTCGAGATTAGGACCAATACAAAGTAGATTACACAAAACCTTTTAAGAAACAACACATTATTACCATGTCACTCTAAAAAAATGGCTAAGAACTAGAAAATATTAAGTGCGCCCTAAAAGATAAAAGAGGTAGTCAACCCAAAGAATGTTTATGGCATCTATTTCCCCTGTAAAGATATCGAACCCAAATTCGTCTCCTTATGTTCATCATTATTCGATTATTTTTAAAAACATCTTTTCAAGAGTTGAAAATTTAATTATATGCTTCACTTTATACATACTGAGCATTTTGAGCATCTGCATCTACTTCATTTTATTAATACCACCCAATGTTCTTAAACACACTTGATTTAGAATCCTTTGCAGTGTAGAGTTGGACAAGAAAAAGCATTCATGGAATGCATTCACATAGGGGGAAAAGAAAATTCACGACGTGCAAAGACTTTGACACATTCAGAAGATGTTAAATTTGTGAAGGATTTCTTTGACAAATTTCTCAAATTTCCATCCCACTATAATCGACAAAATTAATCGAAATTATGCTTGGAACCAGTAGTAAAAACCCTTGAGCAACTTTATAATTAAATAAGGAACATTGTGAAAATTCTAGAAAACCAATTCTGTCAATTTAAGACTTTCTATTCTAAATTTAATGAAAAAAAGACCAATGTGATATGTAAGTCAGTTATAATGTTGGTGATTTGGGTCCAGATGTACACTCTGAACATACCTATCAGAAAAAAGGATGGAGCTAGACAAGAAAAAGACAGCGATAAAAAGTTAGCAACAGCAGGAGAATGCATTGTTCTAGCAATGGATCTGCAGGCTGTAAAAGTAACCCCATTTCTACAAACTAGTAAATTTTATTTTAAAACAAAGCTGTATACTCATAACTTCACTGTTTACAACCTCTTCAGCCACCATGCAACTTGTTACTGGTTCACGGAATGTGATAGTACTTGGGTTGCTTCAACTTTTACTACATGTATACTTGATTACTTGGAGAGACATTGTTTATCACAAGTCTTCCATCAACTATATTATATTCGGATGGATGCACCTACCAAAATAGGAATGCCGTATTAAGAAATGCACTACTTAACTATACCATTAAAAATAATATTAGTATAGTTCAAAAATTTCTTGAAAAAAAATAGAGCTATAATAACATTAAAACTTCCTTTCATAAATGTTATAAATGACATGTTGTTACTCGTTGTTCATATCTTCATGATAATCTCCCGTTTTTGCTTGGTTCTTTTGACGACGAATTAATATAAATGAATACATAGCACTGTATAATTTCGCAGTTTCCGAGCATATGCGTAAGGTAGGAAAGGTTGTAGTCAAAAAATATGGAGCTATATAAACCTAGTTGGACGTGTCGGCCCTGTGGTACCTGACCTTCCTTATAATGATAAAGTGCGAGAAAGTGATGACAATGATTATTTTCCAAGTTTATCTTGCATACCTTTTATTTTTACCATTTAATATCTATAACCATATGTTTATTCCACAAATTATCTGTTGTTTATTGTTAGCATTTTATACAGCTCGTAAATTATCTTTTCACACCAAGAATTATCAAAAGTAATGTATTACGTATTTCTAATATTCTCTCTATAACATTTAAACCAGAGATATGGAGTAGGGGTGAATGAGCTTCGACGAGTGCGCATCCACATCCCTAGGGACGCTACGGGCCCAGATTAATTCAAACCAGATATCCCACTCTTACGAAATTCCTAGTCGAAGTTTCATTTTTTGTCGCTTTCACGCACGCAATTTATAACCACCACGCGCATAAACAGATGCGAACTAGCGCAGACGTAAATAATGTACAGGGGCGTAATAAGCCCAAATATGTAAATTTATTGTTCTGTCACGTAGGTACTTTAAACAATTAAGGTAAATTTAAAATCTGATTGTGTAATTAATTATTAAATTCTCTTAATTAAACTTTTAAAAATACTGTTAGGATATGTTTTCTATCTGTAATCTGAAAAATGTCAATAAGTTTATATAAAAAGTAAATACACAGGTACTATAATTTGAAATTATAGTTCACAATGGTTCGACAATTCTATTGACAATTTGCGTTTTTAATCACACATCACATCAATTGTTAAGTAACTGAATTCCTTTTGATAACTCTGACACTAATTCAAAGATTGATTTAAGTTCACTGTTTAAAATGTTATAAACAAAAAATTTTCTTATCGAATTATTATCGCTCATTGATAATAAAATGGGCTTCGGGCATTGACAAATGCCTCATAATCGAAATGGTGTTGAGCAATGTGCTTTTGAAAACTGATTAAATTTTATTTGTTATTAGCAATGTGTGTGTTATTATAATTGAAATATTAGCTATGTGATACCAGTTGTCGTACTGGTGACTGGCATTAATATGGTAAATTGGGAGGATTTAAAAGAAAGTAATTAAAATAAGAAAATATATGTATAGTTTATTTTGAAATATAAACATCTATATCAAACATATATAATATCTAAACATCATATTTACAATATAAAGTCATTTTTATACTTATATATACCAGTTTTACAACAGAAAATATTTTTAAATGTGCTGTAAGTTTCGTAGTTTATAATTTTTTGCCCTACATATACTTGTAGACATATCCCTGTTAAATATTTTAATGAAAAAAAAAAATCCTTAATCTAACATATAATGATATTAAAAAGTCTTTTGTAAAATTCTGGCGTGGATAAGTATTCCAAGTTATAATCCAACAACTGATTTTTTATTTTATAGCCGACGTAGTCACAGAGTAAGTTAGTCTTATTGTTTTATCTTTTGCTCTATCATAAAATATAAAAGCAAAATGTTTATCTCAGAAATGTATAAGCCTGTGGACTTAAAAAGTACACTGTCAAAGCAAACTGTTTAAATTTATTGGAATATCGAACACCTTTTACTTTTTTTCTGTTCATGTCTAAATTTGCTGACATAAAATTTGTTACCGAGTCCGAGAAATGGTCTTTACAGTAACTTAAAATACTGTCTCACTAATTTTTGAAGCAGATACTACTTCTGAAGATTTCTGTTTGAATTGTCTCTTCAAGGTGTTCATTTTTTATCGTAATTCACATTTTCGTAGAGAATCGGCTGTCAATCTTGTTGAAGTTTGAGTAGCAACCTCTGTAAAAACCAAAATAATAATTATTCACTCAGATTTATAAAAAGGCGACTGATAGAAAAACAAAACATCAACCATTACGAGTTTAAAGATTATGCAACACCCATAATTTATCAAAAATATACCTAATAATTAAAGAAAAAGGGAATTACCAAACATCTCGATAGTAAATATCTTACATAATAAACAATAGATAACCAAATTAATGAATTTTCAATTATTGGATTACAGTCACTTTTGATGCCAACTAACTTGTTTGGTAATTTATACCACAAAATTAAATACCTATTGAAAATCAGTAGTCTAGGTTTACAAAGGGTCACTCTATCTTTCTACGAATATATACCAAATGCATCTCCAGAAATAGACTTTTTCGCAAATAAATTAACAGCCGTTTGTGAAGTACTTGGGATGGACGAGATGTCTTAATATTGTGACGTGCTTGGAATCGACAAAATGTTACCTATAAAAATAATAAGTGCATAATTTTTCAGAGCTTGGTATTTTATTCATTATGTACCAATATTTTAAAAATGCCTATCTACTTAATTTCTACATAAATCTTGTGTATTGGCTACAAACTACTGAAAATATTTTTCAAATAAAGCTCTCCTAATAAATTAGATGCTCAATAAACAGTAAAATTTTGATTCAAACATATAGGTAATATTATACACACAGGACTGCTGGTTATCGATATGAAAATGAAAGTCTACATATTTCAATTACTCTGTTATAAAAAGTAAAAAACAGATAGTACCTAATGATTTCCTAATAATATTTAGAGATTAAAATAACGAGCATTCAAATAAAAATGAACTCAAGTTGGTTCTGAAAATTTGGATCTAGGGAGTAGCGTAACGACCAACTAACCTCACCTACATACAAATTTTCAGAGCCAAATTCACTACGTTTTTATTTGAACGCTCATTAGTCTTTAAATATATGTTCACAATAATGTACACATTCCTGTGAAATATATTTAACTTTAACAGAACTTGATTTTGTTTGTGGTTCTCTCGTTTCGGGTTTTTCAGAAATCTGATTCAAATTAAATAATGTGGGCACTGCTTGCTTCTTAAGTCTGCTTTTTGGAAATCCTGCCAACATTTTGTTTTCAAAATGCAAACTACACATTCGGTAGTTCCGGTGTAAATGTTGTGGTGAAAATTTCTGCAGATCACGACGTCCACAATTTTTTACCCATGTCATACACCTAAAACATTTTATTTTTATAACATAACTACTAAATAAAGGTTTGGACAATTTTGAATTAGCTTTTCGATTACCTATTAACAGTTTCTTTTAAATTAGTTTCAACTTACCTTTCTGGGTCAGCCGGAAAAGAAGCTTAATTGAAAATTTTCTTCCGTGTTATTGAAACAATTACGAACACAACAATAAATTGGCGATATTTCCAAATCAATTTTTTACGAAAGAAAACGGTAAGAAACAATAAACACACCACACCTCACGAGAGTAAACAACACTCTGCCTGCACAAGCACATTCATTTAATTTAATCTGAGGGCAGGAAAAAATTTTGGGGTAAAATATCTCTTTCCCACAAACAAGCAGGAGATAATTTAAATTATTTTCATGAACAACCCAATTATCTCCAATAATCATTACTGTTTACCTGTTTCCAATTATTAGAAAAAAGTTAGATTACAGAATATTATTTACAAGTGTCATTAGTGTCAGAAAGTTCGCGCACGGAATTTATACCCACAGTGCGCACGTAAGACAAAAAATGAAACATTGTCAACGAACATCAAAGGATGCCGACACAAGTGAGACATCTGGTTTGAATTAATCTGGGCTACGGGCGTAGCCATTTTGAAGGCATTTACGTCACGCAGTTGTTGTCGATGTCAGGTTCGCAGGTGCGTTTTTTGAGGTTAACTGTAAATATGTTTTGTGGTGTGACAGGATGCGCAAATTGCAGAAGATTTACAATACTACAATACAAAACATCAGTTTTCATGTGTAAGTACAAAACATTTCTAAATACTTGGGTGTGAAATTTTTAATTCCAGGAGGTTTAAATGTACCATCGTATGGAGTTATACAAATATGGTAAAAGGTAGAAGCATTGAGATTCCTATTGAAAAACACGGACAATCAAATTGCAAAGGAGAAGTGTTTCATGAATACATTTGTTATGGCAAATGCTCAAAAATTTTACACTGTCATCACATTTATTTCCAATGTTGAACGAACGCTTCTTAGAATCTTCAAATTTAGAAGAGTCATTTTATAATACCAGTGTTAATTAAAAATATTATTCAAAAATTAGAATATACAACCTGGCAAAGAAATATACCGAAATTATACAAGGCCCTGCATTAAGACAAAAAAATAAATTAATTATTTTAAACCATCAGTAAATAAATATGTTAGCTATACAGTGTTTTATTTTTAATAACAAAATATTTAGAAACTTCATCATCTCAAACGTTTTTTTTTATTTCCTATAAACTGAGTAGGTTTCTACCGCAATCTGTTAAAGTTTATCGTCTTAAAAACATATTATGATTGGTGTGATTAATATTCTCTATTGAACCTTCTGTGAAACAAGACAGTCATAACATAATTAAAGTATCATTCAATTAATTAAATGTAAAATATAAGCAAGATAAGATTTATAAATATATGATAGATAATGATACAACATTGGCCGTTCTTCTTGGGTAATATAGATAATAAATATTAATATAAGTATAGAAAATTATGAAAAATAATTAATATGTAATTGAAAATTTCAAAAGTACGTATTTGTCAATTCATATTTCATTTCAAAATTTAATGTAAAGGTAAGTGTGTTTCTAATTAGAAATTTAAGAATTGACCTGGACATGTAATACAGTCTCCCTCGTATCGAGTCTTCAAAATGTCGACCTCCGTTATTGGCAAGTTTGCGCATCTTGCCGCTCATTTTCCCTATTCCAAATTCCCGATTTAAACTTAATGTCTATTCAGTTCAGTCTGGCCCAGTCTAGTCCAAGCGATGTTCAAGAATTAGGCCAACTTTTTTTGTGCTTAGTGTATACGTGCTGTTAGTTAAATAAAACAATTAGAAAGATCGAATGTCTTCTTTTGAGTAATTTAACTGATATGAGTAGAAGAGTAGCTGAAGTCAAAACATCCAAGAAAGCGGAGGGGTTTCTTCGAATCTAAGAACTGCAAGAAGCTCAACGCCAATTGAATCCGAACCAACACTCCAACAAACCGAGGTGGCACTCTATTCCGCTTGCCCGATTCACAGATACCCATCAAAGTCACGAAAAACTCCAGCCAGACATTGAGACCTACATTTGGATCCTCTGCGTTTTGATAACGTGGATCATTTCCCTAGTTGAAGACAATGCACGTTCCGTGAAAAACTATGGATATAAGTTACTAATATTTTAGCCTCACAGAGAATAGATATATTTGATGTGCATGATATTCTGTATACCAATTTGATAGGTTTTGGAGCAGATAATGCTCATGCTATGATGGGCCACGTAAAAGGTCTAAAGTCAAAACTTAAAAATTTGTCTCCAAATTTAGTCTCTATTGGTTGCACTTATGTGCTTCATGTGCATCCAAGAAACTTCCAGATGAAGTAGAATAGTTTATTAGGAGTATATATAACTTTTTTTCAAACAGTTCTAAAAAATAGAATTAAATGAGTGTCAAGTTTTCGCAGAAGAAAAACCCACAAAAATTCTGTATCCAAGCCAAACAAGATGGTTATTTATCCTTGGGGGTAACATTATTATCTTAAAAAGATACATCATTAATAATTTTGTCTGGAATTGTTCGGCCTAAACGGAATTCAAAATAGATAGAACGAAATGAGTGTCCTCTCGCAAGAAACCTAAAATAAATAGAAAAATAATTTTAACGTGTATAGTGCCGGATAATATTAATTAATTTGAATCGTATTGTCATTTGGTTAAAGAACTGCTGAAGTGGAGGAATCTCAAAGATGCTTTTGCATAAGAAATTCGCCTCGGTCATTGAAGAGGATGACTCATTTACAAATAAAGAAGAATTACAAACAGATAACCCACCCTGTGTCCCGCATGGCAGCGGTTCGGAGAAAACCTGCTAGACCAGGTACATCTTTCGAAGAGAAAATACTTGAGCACATTCGGTCTAAGAAGAATGAGGCATCAGAAAAAGAGGATGCTGACAGGCAATTTTTTGTTATTGCTATTCCCCATGTTCTATGAATGTTTATTACAAACCAAGTTATGGGCAAGAATCAAAATTCAAGAACTAATGCAGCAGGCTCTACAATTTCGCCATCCTATCGAATCGCTTCCACCACAATACAGAACGTTTTATAGTTTCGTTACCATTAAAAGATATGGTTAAGGATATCGGTAACACATTTGAAACAGAAAAAAAGCGATTAATGATAGTTGAACAAAAATTAAGCTAAAATAAGTCATTTTCAGATCTTTACAAAGCATTTATTCACGAATATGAAAGTCGGACATATGACGAAATTAACAAATGATAAGTTTTTAGATTCCCTAAATTATTTCCCCATGGCGATGTCCAAGCTGCCCAAAGCTTTTGGCCATGGTGATAATTTCACAAAGGGTTACTTCCCGCACCTTTTCAACACCGCAGAAAATCAAAATTACGTGGGACCCCTACCATCCGTTGAATTTTATGACCCCGATAACATGAAGCCAGAAGATCGTTTCAAGTTTCTCGCGTGGTACAAGACCATAAAAGAGACGTATTCAATATGCAGCGCGACCTGGTGGAGTGCTGTATATCCGACGTGGATATCCTGACGGCAGCATGTCTCAAGTTCCATCAACAGCTGATGGAAACAGGAAACGTATGCCTGTACACGGAAGCCTGCACCATAGCCTCAGCCTGCAATAAGGTGTATTGGCGCAACTTCTTCAAGTCAAACACATCGGCATCATACCCAAAGGCGGATACAGGTGGCGCGATAATCAGTCCAAGATAGCTATCCAATGGCTTGTGTGGGAGGAACACCAGCGTCAAATAAATAATGGGTTTTCCAATGGGGTATTATTATGGTAACACTGCGTATTATTATTTGACATTTTAGTTGTCAAATATATTCAGTTAATTTCATCATGGAAAAGTCTCGAAGCTCGAACAACGGTTGGAATTATTAAATTTTATTATCAAAATCAGTGATGTGTTGTGAAAACTTTACGTGAACTTCGAAAAAAATATGGTCGTCGCACTAAACATAATGAACGGGATATTCGTCGTCTTGTAAGCAAATTTGAAACAACATTTTCTTTGCATGATGTTGCTGTACCAGTACGTGCAAAAAACGTAAGATCACAAGAAAATATTGAGACAGTACAGCGAAGGGTAAGAGGGGATAGTGAGATGTCCATTTCACGTCGCTCTCAAGCATTAAACATTTCTCAAACGACTACTTGGAGAATTTTACGTAAAGATTTGGGTTTACATGCATACAAAATTCAATTAACGCGGAAATTAAAGGCTGCTGATCATGCATTACGTCGTCGATTCGCTGCTTGGGCATTAGAAAAGTTAACAGAAGATCCTTTCTTTTATCGAAAAGTCATCTTTACTGATGAAGTGCATTGAATGGTTTTGTGAATAAACAAAAATGCAGAATATGGAACAATGAAAATCCTCATGTCGTTGTTAAAAACCCTTTATATCTTGAAAGAGTGACTGTGTGGTGCGGTATTTATGCTGATGGCGTTATTGGGCCTTACTTCTTCCAGAATGAAAAAGGACAGCATATTACAGTGAATGGTGAACGTTATCGGGCTACGTTAACGGATTATGTGTGTTTCCTAAACTTGAAGAAAACGATTTAGGTGATTTTTTCCAGCAGGATGGTGCCACGTGACATACTGCCACTAAAACAATAAACTTACTGAAAAATCAATTTGAATCAAACCCTCGAGACGCTTTCTACGGAGGCTGTACAGACAACACGAGTGTTACAAGTGTCAGCCCGGTGAAAAAATTAAATACGTCGACGTCTGCAGCTGTACCCCTGGGTCTGCAATTACGTCAAGTTCTCTATTGGACATCCCAAGGTGTATACCGGCAAAGACTGCAACCAGTTTACATTACAAGAAACGGATGGAGTTGTTAAATGTATATGCCTCCTATCACCCCAGAATCTCTACCACCCTGTGCAACCAGCCAAAGTGAACACCAAGCTCATGTTTATTCTGTCGTACATGTGGGGAGCAAATGAATAAGGACGAGTGCCAGCATAGCGGACTATCGATGAAGTTGTGAAAGCCGTTGAAAAAGGTTATCGTCTGCTAGAGATCTACAAGAAATTTGGAGTTACGATGTAGTATGATAAGACCAAAAATGTATCTGGTTTATTCACGCGGATGATGAACAAATTTATAGCTGTTAAACAGCAGGCGTCCGGTTGACCTTCGCACTGCTCTAGCAGAGAGGGAGAAATACGTTGACGAGTTTCTTGATCGAGAAGACGCCAGGCTGGAGTTTGTCGAGATTGTTGAAAACCTCGGCTACAGTCTCTTGCCAAACTGATACTTAACAGCTTCTGGGGGAAACTGGGACAGCGGGAGAATCAGCCAAAACATCCATCGTGAGAAACCCCGCAGAATTCTTTGCTATGCTCACCAACCCCAGCACCTACGTTTACTCGGCTCTACCAATCAACGAAGACACTCGCCGTAAACTAGGAACACAAGGAAGAAGCCTACGATCTGCTTTCCACTGTCAATGTCGTCGTCGCCGCTTACGTTACCACTGAAGCCCATCTGAAGCTGTATGGTTACCTGGAACAACTGGGTGACAGGGTCCTGTATTACGATACGGACTATGTCATTTACGTAGCCAAAGACAACGAGTTGACGTACCCACGGGCGAATTCCTCGCCGACATGACGAATGAGCTCGAGGGGTATGGCGAGGGGAGCTATATAACCGAGTTTGTGTCGGGAGGGCCAAAGAATTATGCTTATAAAGGGTTTTCCGGTAACAACCACGAACAAGTTGTATGTAAAGTGAAAGTTATTACCCTGAACTATACGGCCTCTCAGTTAATCAACTTTAACAGCATTAAAGACACGGTGCTCACTACATCAACTCAGCCTCTGTGTGTAACCTGAATATCCTAATAACAAAGGAGCACGAGGTGCTGCAGAATAAACATAACTTTATCGGCCTCTCTCTGTCAAGAGGCGATTCTTAAGACGATCACAGCTCTGTGCCCTACAGGTTTAAAAAACCTAGGCATGAATAAATAATTATCAGCGTGTGAGATACTTGAAAAGACAATCACGTCTTTCAAGTTGATTATCAATTATTGCAAGGGTGGATATAAAAATTAAGAGTAGCATAATTAGATTCTATTAAGACTATCTAAACATCACATTACAATATATTTCGCTGTAATCTTTACATTTTTAAATCAATTATCTGAGGCCGAGGTCGATTGTGCAATCTGATCAGAAGCCACGCATGGGAGGTCTGGCAACGACATTTCCAGTTCTAAATACAAAATTTTAAGAAAATTCCCTGCTAGAAGAACTAATCTTGTGTAGTGAAAGTGTTCCCCAGAACCATAACAGCATAATGAGTTTCGCTATTGCACATTTACTACAAACGAGTACAAATCTTAAAAAAGTTTCAATGAAATTCTCCGTTTCCGGCCATTCTTGCAATTGAACGTACTTTAAGCAAGTCTGAATATTTTTCTCCTGTATCCTTGTAAAGAATTTCTATTGAAGTAAAAAACCCTACACAATAATTCAGATGCAAGAAAAAGATCTTTTGGATTTTAGTTCGTATTCTACTAAACTAAAATATAGGTCAGTTCCTTTTGCGAAAGTTGCATCATTAGAATTAGAATTTTTTTTAAATTAAGTACAAAATCTCATTCTCTGAATCCGAATTCACACATCAATTTAAGACAACGTAATGTAAGTAAACACGTTACTGCAGATAGTGATAATAATATCCCATCCCAATTGCTCAGCCTATTGAATGGCCAGCCCGTTCTCCTGACTTGTCACCCCTTGACTTTTTCTTTTGGGGTTATAAAAAAATATAGTCTTCCAGACTATACTCGTACCAGAACCGAGAGTGGCCCAAATATTTCCTGACGACGAAGAGTTAATAATTTGTGAATATATACGCAATTCAGCTGGCATGCATTTCGAGTTTAAACCCTCTGGTGTTCATTCTCTGGCATATGTATTCAGCATTAGAGAAAATCCGTAGTGTTGGGGAAAAATGAGATAAGTTACAGTTTTAAATATTCAAATATTTCTTCCGGGTCAAACGCGATATCTCATTCGAAGTTAAAAATATACTAGACCAATGTTCATTACGAGGTATGTCTGTATAGCTCCTCGAAAATGTACTTGTACACGTTAAGTCAACTTGTCCCTTTTTGTATAAAAAAATAATGTATCAAATTCTCATTTGATAGCAATGTATTTTTCCATATTAAAATCGTATCCAATACTTAAAGTAATATATCACAAGTTTCTAATAACTGGATATACACACATGGAATGTGACGGAGATCATGGACTTATTGAAAAGACAAAAAAAAAACGTTCCGACACACCAAGTCACCATCCCCGAGACTGGTATCAGCTAGTTCAAAGCACTGGAAAAAAGAGCCCTTTCAAAGTTTTTGAGATGGACAAAACAAAATTTCTTGACTTTGCAAGATTCCTAAAAAACGAACTTCAAATAAAAAAAGGACAAATCTGGAAACCCATTTTATTGGCGTGATGTCCGGGAAGTAAGAGTTGATAGAAATAATATGGGAATTATGTATTTTAAGACTAAAATAAATGAAAATTAAATTTATCCTTTGGAAAGCGCGGCTCTCTAGCAAATTTAGTTCTAGAATTACAGTATGTCGGTCCAGCTTCAATTTCCGAAAAGAAGAAAGCTAACCTAATGCAACTAATGCCTTATATCTCCGAAGTATTTTGGGATTTTCACAAATCCTTGCCAACCAAAAATAATAAGGACACACATCCAGGCTTAAAGTCTTCTGACGATGACGATTAATTATTTACTTTTATATTCATTTTATCTTTTGTTTATTTAAACGAATGTGAATCAATAATTGTTGGTTTCTATAAATTTTTTTAATATTTGTTCAGTGTTGAAATGTGACTAATAAGATAAGTACATTTTTAGTTCGTTCAAAACGGGATATGTCCTTTTTTTCAAAATGTTAAAAACATTGGAACGTGTTATTTACATATAAAAAGACAAAATTCTTTTCATCCTATTCCGAAAATTCCAAATACATTAATTAATAGTATATCTGATTTGTAATAAACTTCCAAACTTTAAGTCAATCTACTGAAAAGGTACAGAAAATGACTTGTCTCCTTTTTCCCCGACACCACGGAAATATTAAAGTTCCAGAGCAATGGCATGTTACGGATATGGGATCAAGGAACTGGTTTCCCAATTTTATGAAGTTAAACGCCACTAAATCAATAAAAGTACCAGAAGCCACAAACCACGCAAGAGTTGTGAATTTTAAGGAAAAATTTGAGGCTGCCAACTTATACAATGTTGATGAAACAGGGGTAACTACTGTGCAAAAATCGAGCAAAATTATTTGTACCAACAGCACTAAACAAATAGGGACAGTTACTTTTGCGGAAAGAGGAACAATGTACGCGTTCAGCAGACAGAACAGTTGGGCAACAGTTTGCGATTTTTCTGCTGGCCTATCGCTACCAAGAAACGTGTTGTGGAGCGGTCGCCATTTTTTGTAGCATAAATGATGCGCTCGCTAGACGTAACGGTTGTGCAAAAATGGCGGAAAGTGACAATTTCATAATACAATATGAATACAAAAATAATTTCTATGATGTTGAGGCAACCAACAGATGTCCACTCACTGTTAAATAAACAATGGTAAGAAAGATACGCACAGGTTAATTGGAATGAATAAAAGTCCTTTTATCAAATGGGAGGTACAAATTTTGGTCCCTTCTAATATTTTTCTTTATATTATTTGCAGATACATTTTTCTTCGAATATGTTTTAAATAAAGAAAATGAAAATACTGAATACGTACTAGAAAGAATAATAGGTAGGAACAGTAATTATGCGACTACTTAATAAGTTTACATACTCATGTGGGAGAAGTTGTGAGGAGGGGACTTAGCCCCCCTAGAAACCTCTTAGCCTCCCCAAAAATTATTTGAACTTTACCACACACATATTTCAGAAACTAAAATTAAAAAACATATAACCCCCTAGATTTGACGTGTTACTCTAGTCCACGATTTTTTAACCACAATCAAAAAAATAATTCAAATATTTCACTATCTTCTATCCGTCTTCTTTCTCCAAAACTGTCATATGTCAAAAATATACCGATATGTCTAGCACATCTTTGTGAATGACATGACATAGGAAATATAATTCCACCCATGTTCATATATTTCCTAGTAAGCGGTTTAAGCTTAATGATTTCAGCTCCAGTTGGATAAATCGGAGAAGCTAGTGGTTCCGGTTGGATGGACACTGACACTTTTTTTCACATACATAAAACATTTTGCAAATCACACTAGACCTTGTCCTAAAAATATGATTTTGCTTATACTGGATAATCATAGGTCACATCTGGGTTTGCAAACAATTGACTTTTGTCGACAAAATTGCATTGTTCTCCTGTCGTTCCTGACCTATACATCTCATATATTACAGCCCTTAAACTAAAGTGTCTATGGACCACTGAAAGCATATTTAAACAATTGTATGGACGCTTGGATGAAAAATAATCCTAGTCAAACCATGAGCACTTATAATAACTTACCTGCACTTGTAGCCGAAGCACTACCAAACCCAACAAAACGATAATACATGGTTTTAAAGTTAGTGGGATCTACCCTTTCAAGATCATGAGTTCGATAAGTCTCTACCAACTGATAAGCCATTCGATCCCATTGATAATGATTTAATACAGAAAAAACCCAGAAATCATTCACAAGATTTTTGACGATGACTCGGTAGAGTCTACGCCTAGAGAAACTTTACGATCCACATTCAGAGAACCGCTACAGTCCACATCTAAAAACACTGACAAAGACAAAACTGTCCTCGAATTTGTTCTAACAAATAAGAAATTATCTTCAATATCCTGGTAAGCCGTTGAACTAAATACTTCCAAGGAATTATCAGAAATCATTCGACCATATCCAAAAGCTCCTACAACTCTTAAGAATATCTTTACTGGTAAGCTCTGAAAGAGAGAGAAACAGATTCCATTAGCACGTGGTTGTTCAGCATTAAAGGTTAACAAAAAGAATATACATAACTTAAGTGATTAATAAAACTTAAAAACTGAAATCTACTAAATTGAATTGAAATAGCTAGATATATAAATGTTTGGTAAATTACCTATAGGATGGATTTCAAAATTCACTTGTGATTAAGGTCAGCTTTTTGTTAGTGAAGTGCCAATTCATGTCGTGGAAAACAACCGTCAAACGTTGGCTTTACTAATCGGAAGGTGTGTGGCACGGGGGGCATCCCTTCAGGGCAGTTTACAGAATCTTTTGATTCTGGTACAACTGAAGTACCTGTAATACCTTCGTTCTTAACAAAACACGAGAACAGAGGTGTTTCGCTGCAAACAATTTCGACAGAAAATGATCTCGCTAACACCCAGTAGATTAATAATAAATACTTAGTTCTTTTTCCAGTCAAAGGGAAAATTTAATTTATGAAAATTAAAAATGTGAAGCAGAGCGAGATCTGCAAGAAAATTTGATTGGTGTAGTAAATTTAAAAAACCACTTTTTTGAAATTTTAAATAAAACCGAATTTTTCCTAACTCTTTTAGTTTAGATACTACTTAGATTTATTCAGAAAGCTGAGATAGTGATTTTTTCCAAAAACAGTCGAATATCTCGGAAAGGGCAGGTTCTAGGTACCATGTATGGTCAATAAAGTCGACCTATTAAGCGATGAATCCGAAAAAGCACTTATATACAGGGTGTTCCATTAAAAATAACGAAGTTATGTACCGTCCAGAACAAACGGGATACCATGCATATCTAAAAATATGTTACAGGGACGCCCAATATAAATCCAGATAAGTTTAATATTTTAAATTTTCTCCATTTCTCCATAAAAAGAACACATTATTTAAATTATTTATGCTATTTGTTTTACAAGCTTTATGTTTTATTTTCAGAGTACCATGTTGTTTCTTTTATTCATCCTTTTTTAGGCCATCATGTCATCGAAGGAGTAAATTTTCCCCCTTGTACTGATGCAGTAACACCAGCGGATATATAAACAGCAAGAAATATTTTATAAGATTCAACACCTCCTAGGCACTACCTGCTTTGTGTGACGTGATGCCAGAAGTAACCGGTGGTAGGAATCCTCATCGATGGATAGAAACATTTACAAGAATGACGGTACATATGAATGTGGTTGCGAGTATTTGGTTTCCATAAAACGAGATTTCTCAAGGAAGTGAAATTTCACAGTAGGTACGATTGAAAACACTACCTAATCAAAATTATATTGTCACCGAATTTTTAGTAAATTGTATTGTACAAAAATATCGCAGAAGATATATGTAGATTCGCTTTGTTTGAAAAATATCCCGTATGTAATATTTCAGGCTATACAACAGAGCACGTGATTTGTTACTAAATTTTAATTTTATGACATATATCCAGAAGTATTACAGTAAACAGATGGGACGACCCTGGCCGAAAACTGGCAAAGAAGATATTAAACAGGATCCGAGATGGAAGCAAGAACAAAAAAACAGAATTGAACCGACAAGAATCTTTCTACGGAAAAATAATAACAGACCATCGAAAAATACTTCGAAGAAAAAGAAAAAACGCAGACCTACAATTAATCAACGATAATTGTGAATAAAATAAAAATTAAAAAACAAAATAACTAATAAAACTAATTATGGACACACCGACGAAATGCCACGATTTAAAAGTGAATGGATAAACCGACGAAATGCCACGATTTAAAAGTGAATGGACAAACCGGCGAAATGCCACGATTTAAAAGTGAATGGACAAACCGACAAAATGCCACGATTTAAAAGTGAATGGACAAACCGACGAAATGCCACGATTTAAAAGTGAATGGACAAACCGACGAAATGCCTGCGAACATGACGATGGACAAATCGATGAAATGCCACGATTTAAAAGTGAATGGACAAACCGACGAAATGCCACGATTTAAAAGTGAATGAACAAACCGACGAAATGCCACGATTTAAAAGTGAATGGACAAACCGATAAAATAAAAGAAAATGACTAATTCCGGTTACGCCTTGCCTTACTAGAGGTGTAGCCGGCGCCTAAGAAATCTCCATATATATTATATAAAGTAAGGATTTTAAGACAATACGAGAAAGAAAAGTATTAATACTATATTTAGTACACTACGACCAAGTAACTTCGGATGCCCTAAGAAACATGTTATATAGTATATATATATAATAGAAAAACCATATAACAATTAAAAAATTTAATTTATATTAAAAATTATTTCCCGCTAGAATCTCTAAAATTGTTTACTCTCAATATAATCACCTGGGAAAAGACTAACAAAAATCCCAATTTAACTTTTTAGATTCAACAAGAAAAATTAAAAATAAATTTCGACCTCCTTCAAAATACTTAATAAAAATCCCTGTGATTTCAAGTATAGAGTACGCATTTCGTCGGTTTGTCCATTCACTTTTAAATCTGTAATAAAACAATGGATAATAAGAAATAGAAGAAGGCATTATTATACATATATATCAAAAGAAAGACAATAAAACGTAAAAAAAATTTTCATCAATTTATTGATTAATGTGTATATTACAATCTAAGTGATGACAATGGATTATTTAGCGAACAAATCTGCATATTAACTTGGAAGTTTGAAAACAATAAAATGAAATTTTGTGTGCGACACGGAGAAAGAAATAGAGAAAAGAGGCAAATATTAATTTGAACTGTAAAGAAAATATACGACAAACCATAGTAAACCACAGTTAACTGCGTTACCGGTTGTCTCACCAAAACACGATTAAAGTATTATTATAACCTATAATAAATGTAACAAAAACACCAATATGAATGGTTTACGTGAGTATATTTCAAATTACATTAAGGTAAAAATACAAAACAATAATATATTATTGAATGTTGATTATGATGTGACGTAGCATTTTTCTAGCCGAACAAATACTTTTAATTTTGAAACAAAAAATACAATTCTCCAAATAAATTAAGTGATCGTCAATCCTAACAGTAAAAAAAATTCATAAGTACTGTGATAGGTGAGAATTCCTTCACACAAGGACACAAAACGATGTCGGACGATGCCCCGGGAGGTGAGCTGGATTCTTTATTATTGTAGTC
Source organism: Anoplophora glabripennis (assembly GCF_000390285.2). Taxonomy (NCBI): domain Eukaryota; kingdom Metazoa; phylum Arthropoda; class Insecta; order Coleoptera; family Cerambycidae; genus Anoplophora; species Anoplophora glabripennis. The sequence goes on from NW_019416762.1 coordinate 19,592, forward strand.
CAATCCAATGTTGCCATCACCTGGGGCAGAAATAGGGGATGATGTTCGATCAATGCAGGACGGTGTTTTATCAATGCAGGACGTCTTGGCATTACTGTCGTTGTCATTTCCTGTAATAAATCATATTTATAATTATTTACGTGTATTAAACCTAATTGAATGCTATTTTTTTATGCACTAACATTTACGGCCCTTTGAAGACTGGGCCCCTTTCCATTTGGGTGAAGACTGGACCCCTTTCCATTTAGGGCCCTCATATGACTGGGCCCAACAAAAAATTGACCTATCCCTTGCGTTTGGAGGAGGAGTAAGCGATGATTAGATAGGAGGCGTTGAAGTGAATTGGGGCCCTTCGGGTCCCTTTCCATTTGGGGCCCTTAAATGACTGGGCCCCTTTCCATTTGGGGCCCTTTGAAGACTGGGCCCCTTTCCATTTAGGGCCCTCAGATGACTGGGCCCAACAAAAAATGGGCCTATCCCTTGCGTTTGGAGGAGTAAGCGAAGACTAGATAGGAGGTATTGTAGTGAATTTCCATTTGGCGCCTTTTGAAGACTGGATCCCTTTCCATTTGGGGCCCTTTGAAGACTGGGTCCCTTTCCATTTGGGGCCCTTTGAAGACTGGGTCCCTTTCCATTTGGGGCCCTTTGAGGACTGGGTCCCTTTCCATTTGGGGCCCTTTGAAGACTGGGTCCCTTTCCATTTGGGGCCCTTTGAAGACTGGGTCCCTTTACATTTGGGGCCCTTAAATGACTGGGCTCCTTTCCATTTGGGGCCCTTAAATGACTGGGCCCTTTCCATTTGGGACTGTGGGAATTTTCTGGTTAGTACAAATATTAATCTAAAATTTAATATATATAAAAATGTATAATAAACTGTATGTGATGACTGCAATTTTAATGATAAATTCATTTTATTACATGTATCGCTAGACGATGGCGCATTGATCTGCATCCTGGAAATACCCGAGATAATGACAGGAGCAGAAATAATGGTATAATTGGTATTCTAATTATAATTATAATTACAATATTAACATTAAATATTATAAAATCTATACAACGCCATATAGGTACATTCCAATTTGGGAAAATAATCGAAAATTTTCAACTGCTTGATCTTTCCTGTTATGAACGAATTTTGTTTGTTGAAGAAGTTTGCTGTAATAAAAAAATATATATAGAATACGCAAATTTTAAAATAAATAAAGAATTACATTTTGATTTTTTGCGTTCAACCGTCTTAACTTCCTAACTTACTTTGTTACTACTGCAAATTTGAACAGTTGCTATCTTCTCGTTTACTGATGGATATGGATAAGAATAATTTTTTCTCGTTTTTGGTAAGTAAGTAAAGTTACAATATAAATAATAATTACACATTCGCACGTACAATTTATAATAGTATAGTTTTTATTTTTTTTGCACAAATGATAAGATATGCGTAGCTAATACGTTTCTTTTTTTTATTCATAGATAAATGGTGTATGAAACCAAACTTTAATAAATAGTACTTATTCTTCCCCGGTTAAAAACATATTGTATATAGGAGCTGGCGTAACATTGGACAGGGTGGCATTTCCTCGTTGTTCTCGGGAACAAATTTTTTCACGTTTTTCTTGGTAAGTTAAAATATATAATTTTTATTTTATTTTTTGCCGCACAAATGTTAAGACATGCATAGCTAATACGTTTCTTTTTTCTATTCATAGATAAACAAACTTTAAATAGTACTCTTCCCCGTCTTGCATTGATCGAACGTCATCTCGTATTTGTGCCTCCGATATCATATCTGAATCACGATCATACACAGAACGTTCCATGATGGGAAGAAAGGAGGCGTATGTAAAACTTGTTCGACTTGTTATAAATTTCTCAATTCTCATTCAAAATCAAATACTATTTTACATCTATACAAATTGTCATATTTATACATATATTAAGTATTCCATTACATTTGAAACTTTCAAAATTGCATCCAATTATTCTAAATTAAAATTTTTAATTAATAATTATTTCAGTCCTAGAAATTCTCATGAAACTAAAAAGGCCATAGGAAAATATAGCAGGATATTTTCCACATACAAATTTTTTCAATAATTTACATACGAAAATAAAAGTAATAGAAAACAGTTTTGGAGAAAATGACAATTTTATATTCAAATTTGAAACCGATGGGACTATAATTCCTAATAATACATTTACATTAGGAAACAAAAATGTTAAATTCTATGATATAAATGACCGGCATATTTTATATCCGTTTACATCGAAATATAAACATCCTGCGAATTATGATAGCAATTCAGAACTGATATTCGATCATAAAAGATGGAAAAGATACCATGCAGGTTAGTAAATATATTACATATAATATAACAATCAAATTTTAATATACATATTTTTATATACACATCCGACACAGAGCCTAGTACCTCTAAAAGAAGAAAAACCAAGGTCCAGAGACATGTTCCAGCATTCACTTCAACACCATACGATGCAAACATCCAAACATCGTTTAACCATCCTTCAAACGAAAAAGACGTTACAGAGGCATCCGCTTTGACATCGTATCCCCTGTCATCATCTAAACCTTATTCAAACGAAAAAGACGGAACAGAGGCATCCGCTTCGACATCGTATCTCCTGTCATCATGTAACCCTCATTCAAACGAAAAAGACGGTACGGAGGCAGCAACGGTCTCACCTCCTATCCAGCCATCGCCGAACCCTCATTTAAACGAAGAAAATATTGCAAAGGCAGCAACGGTCTCGCCTCCTATCCAGCCATCGCTGATCCCTCCTCTAAACGAAGAAGATATTGCAGAGGCAGCAATGGTCTCGCCTTCTACCCAGCCGTTGCTTAACCCTCCTTCAAACGAAGATATTGCAGAGACAGCAACGGTCTCGTCTTCTACCCAGCCGTCGCTTAACCCTCGTTCAAACGAAGAGGATATTGCAGAGACAGCAACGGTCTCGCCTTCTACCCAGCCGTCACTTAACCCTCCTTCAAACGAAGATATTGCAGACAGCAACGGTCTCGCCCCTACCCAGCCATCGCTGAACCCTCCTTCAAACGAAGAAGATATTCCAGGGACATCAGCGGCTCCAACATCAACACGTTTAAAAGATATTGCAGACAGCAACGGTCTCGCCCCTACCCAGCCATCGCTGAACCCTCCTTCAAACGAAGAAGATATTCCAGGGACATCAGCGGCTCCAACATCAACACGTTTAACTTCAACTTCTCTTTATTGTTAGAAACTGTTTATGATTTGATAATTTAGAGAAAACATTTTTGAATTGTATCAAAACTACATTAGAAGTCAAGTTTGTTTATTATATTGGACTGTGGATATGAATTTGATAACTCTGGATTTATCTCGCTTTGCAGGAGTTGACCGATGGTTCTGATTATCAGGATTTTGGTATAATTTTTGATCATCTGTCATCTCTTGCTAAGTCTTACTTGTCCATTCGTACTAGAATATATTCACCTATGTTTAGGTTTGACGCAAGAAAAATAAAATATTTTTATTTTAAACTTGATTACATCGCGCATATTGTGAATTGTAATAGTAGTGTGGGGGCGTGTTGTTGCTAGATTTATGAACTTGATACATAATAAGTATGAACTTGACTATAGGATAAGACTGGATCAAAATTTTTTGGCTGTACAGGTTAAACTTAAAGAAAGTAAGTTATATATGGGATATCATTATTTTGGAAAATTTTTGAATAAAATAATAAGAACTAGAGGATTGATGGACAGGAGATAAAGTCAATATGGTGTACGATAACTATAGTATTGAGCATACCTTCGTGGAGGCTCATACTTGGTATAGACTGGTCGATTTTGTTAGAGTTCTTAACGTTATTAAGTTTAAGAGTGTTGCTGTTAAGGCTTCTAGAGATATGATTCGAAAACTACTCGATGGGATTAGAACGGTGCAACCTTTTAGTGAATATGAGAGGTTTTGTAATGGTGTGTTTATAGACTTGAATAATCCTGTCTTGATGAAACTTATGATACAATTATGTTCTGCATTGGATGTTCCAACTAGACATGAAGAAAAGAGAGGTATGACATCTTCTGGTGGTGAGGAAAAGATGGTGAGTGGTTTGGATGATTCAAAAGTGGTCTTTACACATGCTGTGACTTCAATATTAGAAATAACCAGTACTGGATCTTTAGGGATTCTTACTGGTGTATACAATAGAGACCAGTTTGAACTAGAGTGTGGATTAAAATGGGTTATGGAAGAACAATAAATTTTGTTTGTTTATATTGGTCGGTTATAATGTGGTTTAATAAACTCTGTTTTTATTGCGTGTATGTTTAGGGTGAATAAGAGTGAATTGGCGCCTAAGTTTGTAGTTGTGTCTTTAAAGACACCAAATAAGTCTTGCTAGTAAAGTGTCATTGGAACTACATAAGTCTGTTGTCTTGTTTACTACTACTGGAGATTTTATAGGTAAACCTTATCAGTAGTAAATTTTCACGTTTTCGCCAATAATACCAAACGTCCGACCGAAAAAATAATAAAATCCGAACGGGAAAAGGTGCGGAATCGCCCTGTTCAAAATTTGATAGTTTACGAGATACGGGATATTGAATTTACAATTTTATTTATTTCTTCAATAACATTTTTATTAAATCTAGTAAATACGTAAAAAATTCATACACTCTTCTATTTTCTTCTAAATTTGTTTTTTCTCCGATCTCGATATAACGTTTTCTTTGATATAACGTTTTTTGCGAAGGGCCCGACGAAAACGTTATATGTATCGAGGTTCGACTGTAATAAGGTCTTCATTTTATTTTTATATTACAGGACTTGTGGTCACCAAGGCGCCGTTGAACGATTATCCATTATTTATGACACACCTTGCATACATTACTGTTCTATTAAACTATACTTTACTATTTAATTAATTACATATTGTTATTACAGATTTGGAATGCCGTAAAAAGTGGAAACTAATCAGGGACTTCTACAACAGATATAAGCGCAAACAATAACATTGAACGGGATCCGCAGCACCAGCGAAACGTTCAAAGTTGCAATTTTATGAACGTTTAAGATTTTTAGAAAACACCATCAGAACGACAAAGCTGCACCAGTATTATAGAATACGATACTAATACCTCCTCAGAAGTTGGACATAAAGATACTCCTCCCTAAGTCACAGACGAATCAGTCCATAACACTTCTTCAAGGAAGTTAGTAGTACCTCTACACCAGAAAGATCTTTACCACCTAGTAAAAGTTCCGAAAAATCAACAAAGAAAAATATAAAGAGAGAAAGACAAGATGGCAATTTTATTAAATATTTGAAGGAAGACATGAACAACGAAATAATGAACTGACATTATTAAAATCCCCACAACCAGTTGATGATATGTCGACATTTACAAAACATATCGAAATGACGCTAAGAAAATTGAGCGCACGTTCAAGAGCAATGGCAAAAAATGAAATATTTAGTATTGTCTCTAAGTATGAGATCGAAGATATCGACAGACAAAGTGAACGCAGATTCTCCAATAAGTGCAGCTTCAGCAGACCACTAAGTCATCAGATCAACAACAGACCACCAACCAGATTGAATTGTATGATTCTCGCCAATTTCAAAATATTTAGAGGGAACCAGTTCAAAACATTTTGAACGACGAATTCGAACAAAACAATTAATATATTAAACTTACCTTAGAGTTAGTGCTAAATTTTCTTTCAACGATATTCTTCCTTTTGTTGGCATTGTATTCTTCAGTAAATGTAGTACGTCATCAAACTGTGTTTTATTCAACCGAAAATACGTCCTGAACATATTGTCATCAAACAACAATAGGTGATTCTTCATTAATAACGAAAATAATCCTTCATGGCCTCTAGTTGAATATAATTCGGTAATAGGTAATAAATTTTTAGATTTTAATAATATAACAACAAATCATCGTCTTCTTCCTCCTCCAATAAATAACTCGATGTGGCGTTTCATATAGTATTTAATGACACAGTATACCACGACTGACTCCATCCACAGACTCTACGACACTGAATGAATAATAGCTAATTAATAAAGCTTTGGTTGCGGTCTCGCTCTCGACCCACAGTACATGCTGACGAGACCGAGACATTTGTCGCGGTCTCCTGTCTCTGTCTGCGGTCTCGGACTTCGGGTCGCGGTGCGGACCGCCACCTTAAAGGTGCCGGTTCGCGTCGAGAAAGAGACAGGAGACCGAGACTGGAGACAGAGACGGGAGACCGAGACCCTTACTTGACTTTAGGATTTTGTATGTGTACAGTTCGCAAGAGAGTGGGAGACAGCAGACCGAGACGCGAGGCAGAAGACAGCGAGACGGTCGCCGCCCCGGTCTCGGTCTTTCCTCGAAAACCACGTGCCAAATTATTATACCTATTGTTAATCAATTTATGAAAAATGACGTCGTTTTCTGATTAAGATACTGATAAATTGATTGAAATGATAAGACAACATCCAGCGTTATTTAATGCTCAGCTTGATTTATACAGAGACGAAAATTTGAAAGATAATATTTGGAAAATCATAGCTGAAGGTATAAATAAAAGTGGTAAGTGTTTTTTAAGTACCTATATTTATTTTGCATTTGATGAAATATTTGTAACAAGAGACTTATATTAAATAAAAATTCTAATTAAGACGTGTGACACGTTGTTCTTGCCAATGAACTGCTCCTTGTTCTGTCATGAAATAATCGGTTAATTTTGCTCTCACGTCTAGTCCTTTACTATTCGAAAAACCTCCTCTTCCAAGTAATGGAATAAAATGTTGAGGTAAATTTTCTTCTTGGTTCCAGTGATGTAATACGGGTGTTTGAGCAGGTTCTAAAAATCCGTCCCGTAAAAGATTATGCAAGCAACATGCAACTAAGATCATGTCAGTACATGTTTCTGGCGCTATCTCTATAGCCGTGTAAAACACTCTGAATATTTGGCACAGCAAACCAAACGCGTTTTCAGAAACTCTCCTTGCACGACAAAGTCGATAGTTAAATATTTCTTATCGTAAATCATTTTTGGCTACCTTCCTAGCATAAGGTTTCATCATGAATGTATCAATACTAAATGCCTCATCTCCAACTAAAAAATGCGGTAGGTTTATATTAAATCCAGGAAGATTTTTCTGTTCAGGAAAATTAAATTCATTCTTGATAAATTTTTTTTCCAATTTGTGACTTTTGAAATATTCCACTATATCCTTCTTTTCCATAAGAGCCAACGTCGACTGCAGTAAACTTATAGTTATGGTCTACAATAGCCAGAAGGACTATCGAGTAAAATTCCTTATAATTGAAATATAAGGATCCGCTATGTTCTGGAGCTCTTATTCGCACATGTTTACCGTCAATAGCGCCAGTGCAGTTTGGAAATTGCCATTTATTCCAGAAACCTTCAGATATTAACTTGAAGTCATTTTCGGTTGGCATTGGCATTAAAATTGGTACTAAATTAATAACTAAGTGTTTCAAAATTTCTTTTATAATTTGTGAAATATATGAAAGTGATATACGAAATGCGAAGGACAAAGATGCAAAGGTTTCTCCCGTTGCCATGAATCTGAAAAACAAAAAATTCTAGTAAAATGGTTTATAAATATTAAATAGTATAGTTAAAGCAATGACGCGTTGATTTGGCCATCAACAGGCAACTGGATGGCTGTTGGTATTTGAGCTCTAGAAGTGTTATGGAACCCCGCTGCACGACCCGCGTCCGCCCGAAATGGGCAGATGTAGAGATAGGGGAGGGGGATGAAAAAAAAGGGGTGAAATATTAATGAAAACGGATGGCATTGATACATATTGTTTCTAGTACCCATTAGAGCTCAGAAAACGAATGCCATCCGATTTCAAAGATTTAACCGTCGCCACTTATCGCAACTTATAGTCGTTGGCGATAAGTTGCGATAAGTGGCGGCCCATTTCGGGCGGATGCGGGTCGTGCAGCGGGGTTCCATAACACTTCTAGAGCTCAAATACCAACAGCCATCCGGTTGCCTGTTGATGGCCAAATCAACGCGTCATTGCTTTAACTAGTAGGTAGTCATTAATTTATAATTATTATTACAGATTTAGAATGCCGTAAGAAATGGAAATTAATAAGGGACTCTTAAAATCGGTACAAGCGTAAACGAAAATATGCAACGGGATCGGCAGCACCTTCAAAAAACTCAAAATGGCAATTCTTTGAACGTCTTTCATTTTTGGAAAACGTACGATCTGAAAGAGAAAGCTCCACAAACATAATAGATAAGGAAAATACAAATTCACCTTTAGAAGTTGTAGATGCCGAAACCGACGAAGGGCTCTCATTGACTGAAGATACTCTTTCACAGGAGATGTCAACACCAGGAACTTCTACTATATTGGATGCATCTACACAAGAAAGACCTACTACAGCAAATATAAATTCCGACAGACAAACGCAGAGAATGTCCAAGAGGAAAAAAACTGAAGATGAGTTTTTAAAAGTTCTTGAAACAAAGACATGAAAGCAGACAACTTAATTTGCAAGCAATAACATCTAGCCAACATAGGTTACAACAGCCATGTGATGAGATATCTTCATTTGCCAAAAATATTGAAATGTCTCTCAGGTAATTGAGCGCGCGATCAACATCAATGGCCAAGAGCGAAATATTTAATATAATTACACAGTACGAGATGATAGACATAGATGAACAAAATGCACGTCCTTATTATTCAAGTTCGTTATCGAACACAACTCCATATTCTCCAATAAGTACCGCATATACTTCCAACGCCATAGTAGAAGATCCGACTGATAACCAATTCCAGAAAGTTTTGGTTGATTTATCATCCACACCTCACCAAATCCAGGAAGTTTTGAACGACCAGTTTCAGAACCATTACAATGATTCATCATCATCTCAATAATTTATATCGAATTCTAGTTTGTAGTAACTAATATTACTTACCTTAAGGTTAATGCTAATTTTTCTTTTACAGTTATTTTTCCTTTTGTTGGCATTGTCTTTTGTAATAAATAAAGCACATAATCGAATTGTTTTTTATTCAATCGAAAGTACATCCTAAATATATTTTCCTCAAACAACAAATGGTTCTTGATCAGAAGTGAAAACGATCCTTCTTGGCCTCTAGTTTTATACAATTTGTTGATAGACTTTCTTGGTTTTCTTTTATAATAGTAATATAACAGCAAGTCATCGTCTTCTTCTTCTTCCTCCAATATTATCTTAATAATTTTATTACTTTCCATTTCAATGAACACTGAGGATATTAAAAACTTTTCAGTGCACAAGTGTCTTCAACGATTGATTTTGAAGAACTGTGGCCGTTGTCACAGTCTTGCGTCTATGGTCTCGGCCCACAGTACACCGTCGGAGACCGAGACGTTTGTCTCGATCTCCTGTCTCTGTCTCCAGTCTCAGCCTCCTGTCTCTGTCTCGACGAGAACCGGCACCTTAAGACTCCTGTGGGGACAGAAATAGAATTACAAAATAGAGTAAAAAGATCATTGAAGATATTGGACGAGCTACGAATAATAGTATTCTTTGTAGAACATTGAAATGCTTACGGAGGGACAAATGTAAATCCCACCTATTCTTTTATTTCTTCTTCCACGAAAGTTCTTCTGGTCAACAACTTTCTGTTCGCACTCCCCAGGCTCAAACTGTCAGGACGATGAATCTACAGGTGCCCTAAACAATATTTGCAATTTAATTTATGTAGAACATGACCAGTATAATAAAAAAAATTCGTCATTAAACATTATGCCAAGTTATAGACACCACAGTGGAGTAAACGCAGCCCTTTCCGATAAAACTGTAGACTTAGCAGCACCTTCTGTAGCAGAAGTTGTGACAATAAAATTTTTAAAAAAGAACAATTGCAAAACATGTTCAGAATTATAATTGCGTCAACATATCTTCCCCAAAATTTACTTGTGAAAAGAAGGGAATTAAAAAAAATGCTTTACTATCTCCGTCACTAATGTTACCGCAATATTTAAATCAATTCCAGCGCAGATATACGAAATAATTCAATATTGACACCAGTCCAGTGGAATCACTTTTTTGTGAAAAACACAAAGATTATTTAAACGTATTTGTAGACATTTTGTTTAATATGTGCATTTTTTATTACAAAATAATTAACAATCTTTTAAATGGAAAAGATCTGCGTCACGAAAATTTCTATCTATTGTGTAATATAGCAGATGAAATATTCACAAGGAAAAGAAAAATAAAGTATTATAATAAATTACTTTATATTCCATTTCTTAATTATATTTAAATATATATATATACGGAGAAAAAGCCTAATATCAGCTCCTGCGCACAAAACTGCATTACATGAGAGAATGTTTACATATAATCTATAAAAGTCGCTACATTACTATCTATCTATACCAAACCAATTTTTATTATCACTTACTCGTTGATCATATTTTTGTTTATAATGTCTTTTGTAGAACTGCTTCTATGTTTTGCTCTTGTATTTACATTATGATAGTAAATATAGTATTATTGATTTCATTACATTGATTTTTTTCAACTTCACAGGTTTGTAAATTTTATTTTATGGTTTGTTCACGTTTGTTTATCTTGCCTTATTTCTTGGTGAATTTTATACGAAAGTTCTTTTGTTTATTAGGTATGTGGATAAACATTGATAGAAAAAATAATTAAAAGTATGTATTTTAAAATTCCCGCTAATTTATTAGCTACAAAGCGAGGACAGAAACCTCGCGTAGAGCAAAAGGGCAAAAGTTGGCTTGATCCCGATGTTCAGTACGCATAGGGACTGCGAAAGGACGGCCTATCGATCCTTTTGGCTTGAAGAGTTTTCAGCAAGAGGTGTCAGAAAAGTTACCACAGGGATAACTGACTTATGGCGGCCAAGCGTTCATAGCGACGTCGCTTTTTGATCTTTCGATGTCGGCTCTTCCAATCATTGCGAAGCAGAATTAAAAATCATATATTTACGTAATTGAGATCTCCCTTAGTAGGTTGGTACCTAATTAGTTGCATATGAAAAGGAAGCTTAGCCGCCTGCTCTAACGAGCCCCCGCTGGCATTTATATTCTTCGTCGACCAACATTATGTAGGATGTTTTTTTTTAGAAGACTTCTACATGCTGGCAGGCGGAAGCAAATACAAAAAGAAAAAATAAAAGAAAAACCAAAAAAAAACAAAATTGAAAAGATATATATTTATATAATAAATAATAATAAAATGTGTCTAAAGTCCGTATTTTCTTTGAACTCCATTTTTTACGTATACAGGTTGTAACAATAAGTAGGGGTCATTCTGTCTACGCCGTCACTGGGCAGCACCCAAATTTTAATTATATCAGTGTACTTATCAGTGTTACCTATTGTTTACTTTTTTAAATCAGTTGTAAGGTGGTAAATTCAATTTCATTAGAAAACTCGATGGGTGATGGTTGATCTATGTAGGGATCTTGTACTATAACATTTATTGGTTTTTAAAAGTGATAAGTTTTGTAAATTTACTTCTTACTGACACATTAACTAATTTGGATGCCTCATGATGAACTCTCACAGTAATATACTCTAAGCAAATCAATTTTAATTAATTCTATTGTGTGGCTGTCCAAAATATTCTGCGTTTTTATATGTTCCACCATATAACTATCAGAAAAAACATGTACATTGTATAAAATTTTGTTTACAATTACTTTTTCAAAATGTTTTATTTTTTTAATAGAACATTCCATTTGCCTAATAAGTATTTCAATCGCCTTACAAATATATATAACATCATACGATGGCATAACGTAGGACCCCCTATTTTTCAGATGAGTTAATAGTACTTTATCTTTTCCTACTAAATGCTTTCTACAAATTTCACATGAATTTTTTTTTTAAATTCACGAGGAAATAAATCCTGCTATATATGAAGTGACATCTACGTAAGGAGAGAGTTCGTATAACGTTTTTATATAATCGTGGTCAAATAAGGTGTTATCATCTGTTGCTACATTTTCATTTGTCTCGCAAAGCGGATCTGTTATTTATTTGAGTAATAATTTAAAATCGGAACATGGTCCAACTGGCAACTGCCATCTTGAGAGGCACGCACCTCATTTTGTACAAGGAGCCTTTTATATGCCGCCTCAAATTGAATGGCGTTCGGGTTATTATTAAAGCCACCCCTACTTCTTATTGCCTCAAAGAATGTCTGTCAATGATTCTGGTTCCACTTGAATCTTTTAAGCCTAATAAATATTGTATAAAATATTCGCTAATATTTTTTAAGAAGTTATCTTCATTTAAGGCAAGATAGTGAGTTTTACGTTTATGAAACTGGTATCTGCAATTTAACATAACAAATATGTTATTAATATAATAAACAAATTTAGCAGTTGGAAGAGCATCTTTAAAAGTATCATTTTTTTGTTGTAAATATGAGTGCACTATGCACAGATTCGCTTAAAACTTGTGCCGCAAGTCTAACACGCATTTTATTATCATAATAACAAATATGCTGTTTATTAATTTTACACCCTAAATGAAGCCCCTCCTGTTCTTGAATTTTCACAATATTTTCTATCAAGTCCCACATTATGGGTAAGTTTTCTTCATTGTAGAGAAATTTTTTGTCTCCAAATGTGTTGCGAACAAGATTTATCATATGACAAGCATCCCAAAATACATAAACATTTTCTTTTGTAACTGGATGAGAAAAATAGGGTTTAAAAGCAGATCCATATTCAAAATTGGCACCTAAACATTTAGCCATTGACAGATTCGCACTAGCCGCATCAAAGCAAATTGACTGGCAAATTGTGCCAGTTTCATGCAACAATACGAAACAAGTTTTTAATAAATTTGCCCTTTCCATTCCATTAAGTGATTTAATTAAAAAGTAACCCAGTGGGATTTTCCAGTGCCCCCTAAGATCAACTGTCATAAAAACAAGGGCACTTTTCCGTGGGAATGTCTCCACTTCCCAAGTCAGCATATCCAAATAATCTGCTGCCTTTATAAAGTATTTGGCTTCGTACTTACATTTCATCTATTGTGATGTTGCAAATAACTGATTCATTTTTTGATTTTTCTCTTAAAATTTGAAATGCTTCCTGAGTAAAACCAGGTCTTCCATTGACAATGGTGTACCACCGTCTCAAAGTTGACGGATGAGGTAGCAGGTTTCCCCAACATTGTCTTACATGGCTATATGCTCTGGATGAATAGAATTGAAGAGTTAAAGCAAAACATCTCAGTTGTTGCGAGTACTTCAATTTTCTTGATTTTATTTTGGAGTCAATTCCACTATTACTGGGGGCGTTCTGTCCTGTAAACACACATTTAACATTTATAAAAATTATATAATTTGGGTCAATGAAAAAGTACATTTTCCAATTTTTACAAAAATAACTTTTCAATTTTTCTTTCTAATTTTCCAACTGACGCAACAAAAAAACAATACAATGATATCTCGACGCCTTAAGTATGAAGACGTGGTATCTCAGATTTCGGTTGGAAAACATGCTATCTCAAATTTCAGTTGTTTTTAGATGACGTTTACAGATAAAAATAAAAAAAAAATATTCAAAATGTTTTTGATTAAGATTTTTGAGTTTGAATTTTTTAATTTTAAATCGTATTTTTTGAAATTTTTGTGAAAATATTTTATTTCAAACTACTATTCTTTTAACAACTTTTAGGACCGGTCCGGTCGTGGGCCCTCCATAAATACTATTTTTATTTTGATTTTTGAAAATTAAAAAAAAAATTTCTTTATAAATCATTATAACAGTGGCGGCTCGTCGGGTGACGCAAGTGACGCACCGCTTCACCTAAAATTTCCGTTTGGTTGTGCAATTTAAAATTATTTTTAATTTTATATAAATTTTATAATTTAGGTATAATTCTATATTGAAAATGTATTGTGTTTGTTTGTCTTATACGCAGAAATAAACAGAATAATTCCGCGATTCTAAAAAACGCCTTCTAAAAAATCATTGCCTTCGTTGAGCGCGAACATCAACCACGTACCATACAACGTACAGTATACGCAAGTGACTCATATTAAAATTGGTATGTATCTGCTTCTCTCCGTGGCTCTCCGTACGGCGGTTGTCATGGCAACGAGGCGGCCAACGCATGTGTAAACTACGGCGTGGGAGAACGAGTGACGCAAAAGTTGAAGCAGCAGTCTCGTCATCGCGCATCGCCTGTCTATCGTGTCTAAATAGTTTATACGATACGTTGCCCAGTGCACGGTTATAAAGGTTCTTTATTAATATTTGTTTTGTATCAATAATTTGTAGAAATGTTTCCTGTATGTATTTTATTGGAAATGCCATTTTCCAGATCGAAAATTGAGGACAAAAAGATTTTTTAAATTGCGAAAGACCTGTACCTTCTCTCGATGTGGAAAAAAGGGGGAGGTCAAAAGACAAAGTGTATGTTCGGAAGTTTCGGATTGAATGGTATTCGGAGTGTAAGTGATTGTGTGGATGTGTTTATTTAAAAAAACTTTTTTGTATGCCGTGTTTAATTGCGAGTGTAAAATCGGGCGTGTGGAATAAGGAGGGATTTAACAATCCCGCTTAACATCTGTATCTGTACCTATCATTAAGTCCACGAGCCGAACTAATATTTCTATTTTTTATAAAATCTAAATGAAAATCCTTCTCGCCAACGTCAGTTTTTCGGTAATATTGCAAATGCAACTAAAATTTCCAGATTCATTTAAAGCCGTTTGACCTTGAAAATTTGAAAATTTTCGCC
>NW_019416762.1:35006-40810 GCF_000390285.2 Anoplophora glabripennis
AAAAAAAAAATAGTAATTATGGAGGGCCCATGACCGGACCGGTCCTAAAAGTTGTTAAAAGAATAGTAGTTTGAAATAAAATATTTTCACAAAAATCGAAAGATACACTCACTTTCAAAAATACGATTTAAAATTTCAAACTCCAAAATCTTAATCAAAAACATTTTGAATATTTTTTTTGTATTTTTATCTGTAAAGGCCATCTAAAAACAAAGATTTTTATAAAAAAAAGCTTTAATTTGGACCATTATTAAGAAAGTTATGATCAGAAAACCAAAAAAAAAGAGCGTTTTTCTGAAAATTTTATCTTTTGAACAAGTAATCAAAAAAATTTCAAAATTTACCAGAAACGCTTTTTTGAGGGGTACTAAAAAATATCAAAAAATAAGGAAATGAAAATTTAAATTTTTCGAACTGTCCGATTTGGCGTGGAACGCCCCATATGTTACTTGGGTAACTATTAAAAAATGTTTCCTTGTTAGCCGGACAGTTTCGACAGTTCTAACATCTTGCCGGACACGGTTGAAGGTGTGAGTAAAGATAGTTTTTTGGATTTATCCGATAATTTCATTATATAGAATTATTTATGATTAAAAAATAAATTTTTAAAAATTATTCACTATAATTTTCATGTTAATAAATCAATAAAAAATAAATCTAATAAATAAATAAACAATATTTTGGAATTTTAATTTTTAATTCAAATTTCGATATTTCATTAAAATTTTATTGTTTATTATGACTATCGGAGAAAAGAATTGTATCTGTACTAAGAAAGACAATGAAAAAATAGTTTAATTATTTATATTCATAGCCATCCTATACAAAATAAAAAATATGCTTTTATAAATATATTACTGGATTTAAAGAAACGTTTAATGATTTTAATAATTTTCATCGATGTAGTCGATATCTTCATTATCTTCGTCACAACTACTCCAGTCCGTGGCTTGATCGTTTTCAATATCGCCTTCTCCGTCAGTTTCTGTAAAAATTTAACCAAGTTAACACAATAATTATGAATAACTACACATTTATGTACAATAATTTGAAATAATAATTAAATACCTGATAGAGCTTTTAGTAAATCACCTTCATAATTTGGCAGCTGATCCCCTTCAAACCATTTAAAATGGTACTTGTTATTTTTCTGTACCCAACCATTATCTTCTGGTTGATACGTGGTTGCATTTTTCGAGTGAGCATTGTTCCAAATAGTAGATAATATACATAGTTTGCTCGCAGAAATCACTGTAACAGCTCGTTTTTACGGGTGGTAGACTGCTAGCAACGAAATTTTGCAATTTCTTATGCTCAAAAGCTTCGTTAACATCTGACACCGTAGACATGTTGATGAACATATTAAAAAAAAAGATTATCAAAAAGCTTTCATAAAGTTCGGTGCAAATTATTTGAAAATGTGGCGAACAACAAAACATCTTCAATATACTACAGCGATTTATATGTAATGTATACAATGTTGTTGAGATAATTGATGTTGATGCTACTCGGCTTCAAATGTTCATCAATACGTATACGGTCTCAGATGTTAACAAAGCTTTTGACTTTAAGACATTGTGAAATTTCGATGCTAGCAGTCTATCCCTGTAAAAGCGAGCTGTTACAGCGATTTCTGCAAGCAAACTATGTATGTATCTATTATATAACTATATTTGGAACAATGCTCACCTGAAAAATCCAACCATATATCAACCAGAAGATAATGATTGGATAGAGGAAAGTAACAAGTACCACTTTAATTGGTTTGAAGGGGACCAGCTACCAAATTATGTCCGTGATTTACTAAAAACTCTATCAGGTATTTAATTATTATTTCAAATTATTGTACATAAATTTGTAGTTATTCATAATTATTAACTTGGTTAAATTTTTACAGAAACTGACGGAGAAGGCGATATTGAAAACGATCAAGCCACGGACTGGAGTAGTAGCGACGAAGATAATGAAGATATCGATAAAAATTATTAAAATCATTAAACAATTCTTTAAATCCAGTAATGTATTTATAAAACCATATTTTTTTATTTTGTATACGATGGCTATGAATATAAATAATTAAAACATTTTTTCATTGTCTTTCTTAGTACTGATACAATTCTTTTCTCCTATAATCATAATAAACAATAAAAATTTAATGAAATATCGAAACTTGAAATTAATTAAATTTTAAAAAGTTCATAAAATTCCAAACATTATTTATTAATTTATTAGATTTATTTTTTTCTTGATTTATTAACATGAAAATTATAGTGAATAATTTTTAAACATTTATTTTTTAGTCATAAATAATTCTATATAATGAAATTATCGGATAAATCCAAAAAAATATCTTTACTCACATGTATATTGCCTCAGCGCTCGCACCTACGGCTGACCTTCAACCGTGTCCGGCAAGATGTTAGAACTATCGAAACTGTCCGGCTCTAACAAGGAAACATCTTTTAATAGTTACCCAAGTAACATATATAAAATTCAGCTTTTATACTGTAACGTAAGTAGAATTACAATTTATTAAAGTTTAAGGGTGTTTGGCGGGGGGTTGCCACGATACTAAGTATCTGGCAATGGAGGCTGTGATTTCTAATATTATCCCCATGAAAATATAAAAAAATTACACCTTATACTTTGACGATTTTGGGTAGCAATTTTTGACACCTTTGCTACCTATTACCTGCCAAAGCTACGATGATCCAAACTTCATAGTCGCCGATCGTTCCTTCCCGTTGGGGACATGCGCAGAGAAACTTTCAGCTTTTATACTATGAGGAAGGTCTGGCGATCACGGGCTCTTGCTCTATAAATACATACACATTTTATTATAACAATATAAATAATATAACTCATATAAGACATATAACTTATATAAGGTAAAACATAAACATGTAGTTACATATATGTATTATTTTACGCTTTTCACATTTTTTATTTTTCTTACTTCCAAAAAAACTCCAAAATTGGGCGGACGCGTATGCGCGAAGCGGTCTAGTCTTTTCTTGTTATCGTTCAGATTTGGCCGTTCGGATTAGCGTGTGATCGGATTAACGTGTGTTCGGATTAAAGAGGTTGCACGGTATAAGTTTATTATAAATGCACAGTGTCAATCATTCCAATTTAAATTTCTAGTCAAACTGAGATAGCATGTTTTTACTTAAAGATCTGAGCTAGCATGTTTTCCAAGATTACTTTGAGATGGTATGTTTTCCAACTGAAATTTGAGATAGCATGTTTTCCAACCGAAATCTGAGATAGCATGTTTTCGTACTAAGGCGTCGATCTAATTATAATTAATTGACTTAATTGTTTTATTTTTGTTGTTTTGTTATAATGAAAGAACATGAATTGAAAATATGGTTTCATATTCGTGGACCGTAAATATTGCTTCCCAGCTATCTATCGAATATTAAAAAAAAAGTATAGTATCTCGGATTGTAATCGGGAAAATTTAACTGGCAATAGAACTTGCAAAAATAAAAGGAAAAGTTCATATGAAATTACAGGTTTCACAGTTTTACTTTCAAGATAGAGGGTGTAAAATTTACCAAAAAATATTTTTGGAAAATGAGTTAAGTCTAATCACATCAGATAAAGACATTTACTTATCACTAAAAAAAATGCAGTTTTACCAAAATCGGCCAGATGGTTTTTGAAGTGTTTGAAGGATTTTTTTTTTGTTAATTTTAACAACTTGTATCTTGAAAATGAAGCTTTAAAACATACAAGTTCATATAAACTTTTCTTTTTATTTTTATAAGTTCTATTGTTCGTCAAATTTTCTTTACTAAAATCTGAGACACCCTGTACAAGTATAGCATTACCAAGGATGAGTACGCCACACACCAAAGGTGGTACTTTTCCCGATATGTTTTTCTAACCAAGGTAATGTTACACCTATCAGCTCTATTTTTTTGTGCACAGCTGAAGGGGCTAACGGCAGCTCATCGGGCGGAGTGCAGTTGGGTCGTAGTCCGCTTTTGTTTTTCTTGATGTTGAGTATCTCAACTCTTGTTTAATCGGTCTTTAGTTTCGGGAAGAAACGAGAAATATGTATATGAAAGATGTTAATTAGGACGCCAACCTATTAAATAAAGTATTAATTATTTCTCCTTTCCTCCCCGACACCCCTGCAGGTATGGGATGGAAACAATATAAGGGTACAGAATAAATTACAATAAAAATAAAAAAACCAGAACACTACTGTGTTTCAAATTTTTATTCAACCCTCACCCGGAGTTCGTGGTGGCTGCGACGACGGTGGAGGTGTCTTACAGTCCTTTCGGGTTATGTAGTCTCGTCTCACACTCGGTTTGTTGCAATGGTCACCTAAGTTGCGTTCTAGTTGCCTGGGTTTTCAAACTTGATTTTAGAGGTCCCCAATTTGGCAATTTGCCTCGGTTTATGGCGTTTACAGTGGTTAATTAGTACTAACTTTGATTATCATTAGTTTTGATTGAAATTAGTAGTATCTTTAATAATCACTAGCTGATTATTACTAGCTGTATCACTAGCTGATTATTACTAGCTGGCTGGCTTCTAAAAAGCAACGTCGGAGAAAAAAACCTAATTAGTTCTAAATAGATACTTGGGGAAACGTGCTTACTCACTACTAAAATATATTTACAACTATGTACAAATCTATGAACATCTGAATTTATTTACTTATTGGTATAATTACCGTTTCATGGTGTAGGATTTTGCACAAAATGGCTGCTTTAGCTCGAAATCACTAGAAACTGTTAACACTTTTCACCAGCCAGAGTCAGAATCGAAAATGGCCAAGCAGAGCCTGCTTGGCCATTTTAGCAGGGCCTCGTCTCGTCTCTAGTTTTTAAGAACTGGAGTTTCAAAAAAATACAATCGCTATGATTGGCTCTAACTCCGTACCAAACTGGTTAAAACTTTATACAATTAAAAATCCCTACTTTTGTATAAACATAATTGTTCTTTAATATCATATCTATTTGTTCAGTGTTCATAGGTTCTATTTCCCAAATATCTTATTTAGACTATGGTTCTATGACTACTGTGTTTTATGCATGTGGTTTTATGCACATACTTGGTTTAATGCAACAAACGGTGTGTGATGTCACCCGACAATATACATAACACGACACTCAAACGACTACCACACAAGGGCCTCATGGCCCTACTAAACATAACAAACGCGACACTCAGACTAAGACACTTCCCTACCCGCTGGAAAACAGCAAACATAATCCTTATCCCAAAACCCAACAAAGATCACACCATCCCATCCAACTACCGGCCCATTAGCCTGCTCCCGGCTATGAGCAAAGTGGTAGAAAAAATTATCCTAACCCGTCTAAGAACCCACTCCCAAGAACTGCAAGTCATTCCAGACGAGCAGTTCGCCTTCCGACCCAATCACTCCACTGAACTCCAAATCCTTCGCCTTACCGAGCACATCACGGCGGCCTTCAACAGGGGACAGTACACTGGTGCTGTCTTCCTGGACGTCGCAAAGGCCTTCGATACGGTTTGGCATGAAGGCCTACTGATGAAAATGCTCACCAACCAATATCCCATATCCTTTACCAAACTCATAAAATCCTACCTACACCACCGAAAATTCCGCATCCAAATCCAAGATTCCCTTTCCACCACCCGTCCCATGGAGGCCGGTGTCCCCCAGGGCACCGTCCTGTCCCCACACCTATACACCATTTACAACTCCGACATCCCACATCCCCCCAACACCAACATATACTTATACGCCGACGACCTGACAATCACATCCCAATCCGTAGATCCTAGATATTCCGTCT
>NW_019416762.1:43888-49114 GCF_000390285.2 Anoplophora glabripennis
TAATGTACATTTTATTAAGTTATAACTATGAACTTATCCGTTGTGGAATACATTTCCTATTTACATATATGCTAACGAAAACTCTCGTTGTATATTAGAAGGAGAGGCAGTTTTTAAGGCTGATCATGTGGTACTATATGGGAAAATTGAGCAAAGTTAATTTAAATTTAGAAATTTATATTATGTCTGCAGACTAGTGCCCTTACTTACTAACAACCCTCATGAAATTCAGGGAGTATTATCTATCGGCAATAATATTTTGAAAATTTCTTCAATGGTTTGATGAAAACTTAATTCTGGATTTTTCTTGGACCATGAAGAGCAACCTTGAACTGAACAATAATAGTTTGACAGTTTCTTCTTTCTATCCATAATTGCTGAAATTTTCCTCACACTATTTTCTTAAAATAACAGTGTTCAAAAAACGAACACTAAATTCAGTTTTAAATAAAATACAAAACGAAATGTCACACACAGAAGAAATATTTACCTTGTTTCGCTAGTATCACTTGTCACCGCCAGAGGGCGAGCTCTTAGCTGCATTCGCGAGTATATATAGACAATGGCTATGTTCCGTAATCTGCGAATTTTACTATCAGCGCTATTGCAGAAATTGCAATATCAAGCCGTTCCATATATGAAATTTCCAATTTTTGCGTCAAATAACGGAACAACGTTTAACACGTTAACTAGCAACTGTGGCCTTATGTCAAGAGTTTGTCAAATAATTTGAATTGTGAGGTTATATAGTAATTACATTTATTTTGTCGGCTTTTTTGATCTTTTTTTTTTTATAATGGGAACTGCAACTGCGATAGCGCTATTTTGTAAATCGTTTATAGACATAGATTCTACAGATGCTAGTGAAGATGATAAAGACATTTTTTATGTGATAGAAACTAATTGTAAATATTCAAGAACAAGAATTCAAAAGTACATGGAAAATGTGGTACATCTTTATTATGTAGTCGGTTATGCGTAATTTAGCCATTTTGATTGAACCTACGTCTAATTTGTAGTTTGGTTTTGTTTACAAACAGACATTTCAGGTTGCTGTGTCATACTGTCATCCCCCCACCACTCTGCTGCAATCACACCACCTCTTGAGGTTTAGCAGATTTAGCAGTCGATGTTATGCAGAAATAGTAGTATTTTGAAGGTTATTCCGATGATGCAGGCAGCTGTAAAGCTTGCGAAATTTATTTTCGGAACGTAAAATCGCGCTGACAGTACTTTCAGCAAATTTCGGAACATAGCCAATGTATAGTATGTATAGAGTATGAGTATATCCTTTTTGTATGCTATTATCTATATATATGTCTGACAGATTGCGAAAAGTGAAACCAAAAATATTTTGCCCAGATATTTCTTCGAAAAATCCGCACACTTGGCCCATTAATATTCATAGAAGAGGAAGAATTTTTCCGATCAATTCCTGTAGGAGGATGACAACTGGTGGATAACATTTGACAGCTATTTACGATTACGAACCAAAACAGAAAACTGAGGTTAATATTTATTTATTTAATTGGATGGCGGTTGTTATTAAGTTTTATTTGATAATACGACTAAACTCATATATAGATGGTTGCCCGAATATTTGATTGATTCTACTATAGGAATAATGTATCAACGTAACCTGTATCACCTATATTAATAATTTGTTCAAAGCTATATCAAAATTAGAATCCTTAAAAGTATTTTTTACACACAGTTAAGCATTATTTAAATTGGATCCTTCATTAAAACAATTTATACAGGGTGTCCCGAAATTCATGCAACAAAATTTGGTTATAGATTCTTAAGACAAATTTAGGGGACCCGTATTTTTTCTTTTTGCTAACTGGCCCCTTCTTTCGTAGTTACAGCCCCCTGAAATCTGCCCCTAAGAAGTCTTATTGATATCTCAAAACCATGTACGAGAATCACTAAATTTAGTACACAGATGTTTTATGACGTGGAATCTCACATTGCTACGCTTTTTGGCGAGACACCACCTTATGAAACTTTTTCGTGGGACCCCTGGTCTTTGGAACTAGAAAAACTTGGTCGCAAATTTGATTTTTTTTTAAATTAGCTAGAAAGCCATTGAATTTAGAAACTTTTTTCTCGCTTGATATTTGTTTTGTAAAACGCAATATTTTTGAGGAAAATGGCGAATCACGATATGCATTCGATCACATTTTGACATTTTTCTCGAAAACATTGCATTTTACGAAAAAAGTACAAAGAGGCAAAAAGTTTCTAAATTTAGTAGCTTTCTAGTGGACTGATAGTTTAAGAAATTTAAATTTGCGAACAAATATTTTTGGCTCTAAGACAAGGGGGCCCACGAAAAATTGTCTTAAGGGGGTTCCCCGCCTAAAAACGTAGCACCACCAGATTCCACATGTCATAAAATCTCTGTGTACCAAAAAAGATTATTCTTAGGGCTGTAACTCCGAAAGGGGGGACCACTTGGCAAAAATAAAAAATATGGGTCCCCTAAATTTGTCTTAACAATCTGACCAAATTCTGTTGCATGAATTTCGGGACACCCTCTATACTACAACATTGCTAACTTCTTCAAGTCCAGTTCTTGTATTATATCCTTATCAGTAGTAGTAAGTAGGCAAAAATAAGCAAATAAGAAATGTTTTCACAAGTTTTTACTGATTCTTTGCTTCAACTACATATTGTAAAGTGGAGTGAAAAGTTTGTAGAAAGCTGCACAAAACACTATCTTCCAAGGTAAATTAAAATATTTATAGTAATATAGTTAATAATTCATTATTATATCTAATTGACGTTGCTGTAAAGTCACAGTTAATATTTTTGCGTTAAATGTACAGAGCTTTATCGTTTAATATCCCTAGATACACCACTTTTAGTTTTAAATAAAAATAAGGATTTGAAGATGCCTATTGACATACAATCTTTAGCAAAGTTTTTCAATTCGCGTTTTCCCAATCATTGCTACCGGATGTTGCGTGAGTTATCTTTAAATGACCCTATCATTGAAAAGGCAGCCCTTTTTATATTCAACAATGCAAGTAAGAACAACAAATACAGTATTCAGAAATGCATAAAAAGAAACTCCGGAGACATTAAGCGACATATTACTGCACCGGAAGAAAGCAATGCAGATCTGCCTACAAAATATTTTAATGCTGTTAAGAAGGCCATAATTGATCTAAACGTTTCCCCTGGCCAGTTACGAGCGTCGTATTATAATAAGAACTCCATATTCGGTGAAATATGTAAGGAAATGAAAAAGAAAAACTCGCTAAAGAACAGGAAACGCATTGGGGAATATTATAGGAAATATGAACATAAAATATTTCCGAAAGAATCATAGAATGAGGAAAGGTCATTCAGCCCTGCCAAGAACTTGAACGAAGACCAGTGGAGAAGGCCTGGTTTCGAGAAGTGTACATTTAAGGCGGGAGAATTCTTATTAGCTCATCAAGAATTTATTTCGCTGTATCCGGGAGGTGATAAGTTATGTGATGAATACTACCATATATTGAAAGAGAAACTGAAATCTGTCAATAATACGTGCCCGATTTATTTAAAACGTTTCGAATACGACAAACTAGAAGGCACAGTTAAGGTATATGCTTACTGCGTTCATACCTGTAAAGCCTTTGTACTGAAAATGCACGACGTCGATAAAGCCAAAAAAATGTCGAGACGTGTAATAGTGTTCAGTTCTTCGAAAGATTACAATCACTTAGAATGGGTAAAACCAAAAGACAAGAAGGAGCAGCGTGCCAAAGATGTTACAAAGAAGACAAAGTCTTCCCCATCTACCAGCAAGGCGATACCTGAATCTAGCGACGACGATATCGATCTTAATCCTGAACAGAAAAGGCTTGTAAATGCCTCCAACTTTGGATTAATTTGTAAGGCGAAAACAACTAACAAGTTGAAATATATAGCCAAGGTAATTTACGATCCGAAAGAACGCACAAACAGAGCCAATACCTACAGCAGTGAATTTCGGAAAGCTGCACTAGAGGCATACAAGAACGAGTGTAATAAAAGGTGTGTACCTGCGAGTTTAGTAATCCACAGAAATCAGTTTCTAGCTGGATCTCCCGATTTCTTCATGGAAAAAAATGGTATTGCGCTAATAAAGTGTCCGTATTCTATTAAGGACGAACATCTCCAGGAAGCAATTAAAAGTGGTTTATTGAAGTGCTGCAATAAACGGAGTGGAAAGCTGTTAAAAACCCACGACTACCATTACCATATACAAGGTTTGCTGGCTATAACGGAGAAAGACTGGTGCGACTTTGTCATTTATACAAAGGGCGAAAAAATAGAACGAATCGAAAGAGACGAAAGATTTTGGAAAATGATGCTGCCGAAACTGTCACGATTTTATGAGGACTACTTAAAATGTAATGCCGATAATTTCCGAGGTAAAAAAATGAACATCCTACAAAATGGTCTAATCAACAACGTCGATTATTACAAGCCGTTGAATAAAAATTACAACATAGCGTTCTTTAAGGAATTTGACTGCCCGGTTAAAGAAATATCCAGCGAAGATTTCCGGATCCTCAACTCCACCGAATATCTGACAAACTTTATACTCGACATTTGCCTAAGGATTCTCAACGAACGAGTGTTCAATGCAGGTGGGTACCAGATTGAAACGGTTACAATAGCAACAGAGATGTTCAAAGTAGAATACTTTAAAAATGTCTACCATGGTTTATATGATGTCAAGTTAGAAAAAGACATTTTGATACTACCAGTGTTACAAAACGGGAACCACTTCTGCTTAGCCATCGCCAACGCTTCGAAAAATGAATTCCTCTTCCTCAATCCGTTCGGCAGTAACAAAAAGGAAACTACAGCTTATTTCAAACAATTTCTGACATTTTTACAGTTTTACGAAACATTATCAGATGATGACCGATGGAATAAAAAAAGCTTTGCTGCTGCTGACATTAACGTCAAACCTCACGTCCAACAAATGGACGGATACAACTGTGGGGTCTTTGTTGTATATTTCTTCCATCAAATTTTAAAAAATTCCCCACTGGATGAAGCAGTAGATATAAATTTGTACAGAAAAAATCTAAGGAACATCATAATTGAACATTCAGATGATGTGACCAACACGTGTCTTCTGTGCGGCACGGATTCCAATCTAAGAGTAAACAGGAATTGCGAAATATGTCGGAGGGCTAATCATTTGTCATGTATAACTCCAAACGCCCCCAATTCAAAGTA
>NW_019416762.1:53375-57335 GCF_000390285.2 Anoplophora glabripennis
TTTCGTAAAACGTAATATTTTTGAGGAAAATGACGAATCACGATATGCATTCGATCACATTTTGACATTTTTCTCGAAAACATTGCTTTACGAAAAAAGTACAAAGTGGCAAAAAGTTTCTAAATTTAGTAGCTTTCTAGTGGACTGATAGTTTTTAAGAAATTTAAATTTGCGACCAAATATTTTTGGCTCTAAGACAAGGGGGCCCACGAAAAATTATCTTAAGGGGGTTCCCCGCCTAAAAACGTAGCACCATCAGATTCCACATGTCATAAAATCTCTGTGTACCAAAAAAGATTATTCTTAGGGGTGGACTTCAGGGGGCTGTAACTCCGAAAGGGGGGACCACTTGGCAAAAATAAAAAATATGGGTCCCCTAAATTTGTCTTAACAATCTGACCAAATTCTGTTGCATGAATTTCGGGACACCCTCTATACTACAACATTCCTAACTTCTTCAAGTCCAGTCCTTGTATTATATCCTTGTCAGTAGTAGTAAGTAGACAAAAAAAAGCAAATAAGAAATGTTTTCACAAGTTTTTACTGATTCTTTGCTTCAACTACATATTGTAAAGTGGAGTGAAAAGTTTGTAGAAAGCTGCACAAAACACTATCTTCCAAGGTAAATTAAAATATTTATAGTAATATAGTTAATAATTCATTATTATATCTAATTGACGTTGCTGTAAAGTCACAGTTAATATTTTTGCGTTAAATGTACAGAGCTTTATCGTTTAATATCCCTAGATACACCACTTTTAGTTTTAAATAAAAATAAGTATTTGAAGATGCCTATTGACATACAATCTTTAGCAAAGTTTTTCAATTCGCGTTTTCCCAATCATTGCTACCGGATGTTGCGTGAGTTATCTTTAAATGACCCTATCATTGAAGAGGCAGCCCTTTTTATATTCAACAATGCAAGTAAGAACAACAAATACAGTATTCAGAAATGCATAAAAAGAAACTCCGGAGACATTAAGCAACATATTACTGCACCGGAAGAAAGCAATGCAGATCTGCCTACAAAATATTTTAATGCTGTTAAGAAGGCCATAATTGATCTAAACGTTTCCCCTGGCCAGTTACGAGAATCGTATTATAATAAGAACTCCATATTCGGTGAAATATGTAAGGAAATGAAAAAGAAAAACTCGCTAAAGAACAGGAAACGCATTGGGGAATATTATAGGACATATGAACATAAAATATTTCCGAAAGAATCATAGAATGAGGAAAGGTCATTCAGCCCTGCCAAGAACTTGAACGAAGACCAGTGGAGAAGGCCTGGTTTCGAGAAGTGTACATTTAAGGCGGGAGAATTCTTATTAGCTCATCAAGAATTTATTTCGCTGTATCCGGGAGGTGATAAGTTATGTGATGAATACTACCATATATTGAAAGAGAAACTGAAATCTGTCAATAATACGTGCCCGATTTATTTAAAACGTTTCGAATACGACAAACTAGAAGGCACAGTTAAGGTATATGCTTACTGCGTTCATACCTGTAAAGCCTTTGTACTGAAAATGCACGACGTCGATAAAGCCAAAAAAATGTCGAGACGTGTAATAGTGTTCAGTTCTTCGAAAGATTACAATCACTTAGAATGGGTAAAACCAAAAGACAAGAAGGAGCAGCGTGCCAAAGATGTTACAAAGAAGACAAAGTCTTCCCCATCTACCAGCAAGGCGATACCTGAATCTAGCGACGACGATATCGATCTTAATCCTGAACAGAAAAGGCTTGTAAATGCCTCCAACTTTGGATTAATTTGTAAGGCGAAAACAACTAACAAGTTGAAATATATAGCCAAGGTAATTTACGATCCGAAAGAACGCACAAACAGAGCCAATACCTACAGCAGTGAATTTCGGAAAGCTGCACTAGAGGCATACAAGAACGAGTGTAATAAAAGGTGTGTACCTGCGAGTTTAGTAATCCACAGAAATCAGTTTCTAGCTGGATCTCCCGATTTCTTCATGGAAAAAAATGGTATTGCGCTAATAAAGTGTCCGTATTCTATTAAGGACGAACATCTCCAGGAAGCAATTAAAAGTGGTTTATTGAAGTGCTGCAATAAACGGAGTGGAAAGCTGTTAAAAACCCACGACTACCATTACCATATACAAGGTTTGCTGGCTATAACGGAGAAAGACTGGTGCGACTTTGTCATTTATACAAAGAAGGGCGAAAAAATAGAACGAATCGAAAGAGACGAAAGATTTTGGAAAATGATGCTGCCGAAACTGTCACGATTTTATGAGGACTACTTAAAATGTAATGCCGATAATTTCCGAGGTAAAAAAATGAACATCTTACAAAATGGTCTAATCAACAACGTCGATTATTACAAGCCGTTGAATAAAAATTACAACATAGCGTTCTTTAAGGAATTTGACTGCCCGGTTAAAGAAATATCCAGCGAAGATTTCCGGATCCTCAACTCCACCGAATATCTGACAAACTTTATACTCGACATTTGCCTAAGGATTCTCAACGAACGAGTGTTCAATGCAGGTGGGTACCAGATTGAAACGGTTACAATAGCAACAGAGATGTTCAAAGTAGAATACTTTAAAAATGTCTACCATGGTTTATATGATGTCAAGTTAGAAAAAGACATTTTGATACTACCAGTGTTACAAAACGGGAACCACTTCTGCTTAGCCATCGCCAACGCTTCGAAAAATGAATTCCTCTTCCTCAATCCGTTCGGCAGTAACAAAAAGGAAACTACAGCTTATTTCAAACAATTTCTGACATTTTTACAGTTTTACGAAACATTATCAGATGATGACCGATGGAATAAAAAAAGCTTTGCTGCTGCTAACATTAACGTCAAACCTCACG
Organism: Anoplophora glabripennis; assembly: GCF_000390285.2. Classification (NCBI taxonomy): domain Eukaryota; kingdom Metazoa; phylum Arthropoda; class Insecta; order Coleoptera; family Cerambycidae; genus Anoplophora; species Anoplophora glabripennis. The sequence continues at coordinate 56,229 of NW_019416762.1, forward strand.
TCCAACAAATGGACGGATACCACTGTGGGGTCTTTGTTGTATATTTCTTCCATCAAAATTTAAAAAATTCCCCACTGAATGAAGCAGTAGATATAAATTTGTACAGAAAAAATCTAAGGAACATCATAATTAAACATTCAGATGATATGACCAACACGTGTCTTCTGTGCGGCACGGATTCCAATCTAAGAGTAAACAGGAATTGCGAAATATGTCGGAGGGCTAATCATTTGTCATGTATAACTCCAAACGCCCCCAATTCAAAGTGTGTGTGTGAGTTATTCGACAAATGCAAAAAGTAGGGTAGCATGGTGTCCCAGAAAAGAAGGCCAATCACGTAATCACAGATTCCTGGAATTACAACAAGATGGTTTAGATAAACTTACCTATACGCAATCATGCTTTCTTTAAAAGATAAAAGGTGTTAAAATCTAATTTTGAAAATGGTTTTTTCATGGCATCTTCGATGATTTTTGTGATATCAACTTCAAATTTGACACAATTGTTATTTATTCTGCTACAATTGTTATGAGTTTGTGCACTTTGGAAAACAAAAGAATAACGGGGTTGCCACGATGCCTTATCGCCCCCAAATATTTTATAGGAGTATGCTTATTGTCGTTTTTTTAATTTTAAAATACTTTCTTTGCTGTTATGTTACCTCTTGGAAATATTTCATGTATAGACGAACGGTCCACCCCTAAAAAGATGCTTAGAAAATCAAGGTCACCGACCACGAGGAGAGGCCAGGATGAAACCTTTTGTAATCGATTCATTGAGTTATTGCGAACAAAAAACCCAAGTAACATCTTTGTGTCCGAGTGGCAGGTAATTTGTTATTAACAAAAAAGTTGCAAAATAAAAATATTGCAAAAAAACGCTCTGCAAACAATTCTCCAAAGTAAATTGGGCAAAAATAAACACTTTTTGTCTCTTGACATTTTTTCGTAGAACGCTTCATTTTCGAGCTAGGGGCGATTTAAGGTCGAAAAATGGCTAAAAGTTGCCAACTTTAAAAATTCATATCTCAGCTCCTACCAAAGCTTTCGGAACGTTCAAAAGCGCAAAATGATCCTCGAGACTTATACTTTAATGTAGTATTTTTTT